>NC_064852.1:5239740-5539740 GCF_024139225.1 Suncus etruscus
ACTCATTCAGAAATTTTGTCTGATATTGTTTCTGCTCAGTCAACTTGGCCAGTTTCTGTTTTCCCAATTGATGTTCCAGTGTTGTTGCTGGGCTGGGGTGAGTATCTGTAGATAGACCCCATGGTAAATGCAGAAGGATTAAACTGAGTCTCCTCTTATTCTTCTCTGCCTGCCTTCACCAAACAACATGAAGATTAACTATAATCACTAAGCAAATTGTTGAGCAAATCTGTCACTTCAGGAACGGTGGTGTAGGCTTGTTTATATGGTGCAGGTAGGATGTGGAAGCTGTTGGATTTACCAGGAAGGAAGGGCATTTTTCTTTTATTCATTCATAAAAATCCCACTTTGCACAGGTTTGATCTTTTAGTATCTTTCTGTTGCATTTATTTAAATGAAATTTTAATCACATGTTACTTTAAATATAAACAAAACATATTTCTTTCTCCTTTACTCTGCAACTTTTTACAATCACATTAAGTTATCCTCCACTCCCAACTGTCACTTTCTCTAATCACAGAAAGGCAGATAAGAAGTAAAAGTGATTTTAGAAAAATGCAGTGCAAACTACACACTATGTATTTTTTTCCTTGTCATAATGTTGCCACATAGAGGACATTTTAGATCTATTATAACAGAATTTGCTTTATAATTTTGGGAACCCACGGGCCTCTAAAAACAGGGGAAAAGGAAGCATTATGGTAACTACATTGCAGACCTGAGAAAATCTATTTTGAAACTAGGAAAATGAAAAAGTCAAGAGAATCACAAAGAAAACGAAGATGAAATATTTGACTAAACTGTGCCTGAATCTATATACTTCAATTTTGCAAGGGAGTCAAACCCTCTTTATCACTGACACTTTTCATGAGAATTTATCTTAACAACGAAGTCAAAGAAACATAAACTATATAGTCTTAGTATCTCTGTGATATTATACTGTATCAATTTATTGTTTTATGCTCGTAGATTGACAATAACATAATTCTGTTTATTATCTGATACGACTAATCTAGGGTAATTGATATTTTTCATCGAAGAGAAAACCTGTTTACCTTGTTACATTACCATATTAATCTGAGATACTTTAATTAAGTTTCAAAGATAAATGCTTTGAATTTTGAGTGAAATTAAATTAAATTAAAAAATCAAGGTTAATAGATAATTTTCCAATACTTTTCTCTTTTCATTCTAAAATGTAGCGAAGTCAACCATTTAATCAAATCTTTAAATTCTCTCTAATATGATTTTATAGATTTATTTATGACTACATATGCACATTCAATTTATATCTCAATATCTCACATTTTATGGCTATTATGAGAGGCTGTCTAAGTATGTTTTCCAAATTATTATTGTCTTTTATAAGATAAAATTGTTATTATGCTAATATGTATGATATGATTTATAATTCTATGTAAGCATATTCTACAGTGTTTTAAGGCTGATATTAAACTGAAGCTTTTCTTGACAGCTTGAAGTAGTTTTGATAAGGACCGTAAACTGGAAAAAAAACACCTTATTCTACTCATAAATCTGTCATTAATTACCTTTATGCCCTTGATCAATTTACTTGTCCATTTGGGGCTTGGAACCCACATCATAAATTATAGTATACTCATGAGAATGTTATGAAATTCTTTATTTGCACCATAAAAATTCAGATAACACATAGTAAATCCTCTATAAAATTTAATGCATTAATTATTGATATTCTTATTAGTAATTCTATTCAGAAACTATCTTAATTGCTTTTATAATTATGTCTTGGTTGACATATTCAAATCTATCTATCTATTTCTTCCCTTAATCTCTTCTATAGTCATGAACTTTTAATCATATAAATCATGTAAAAATGACAGTAGCATTACTGGACATGTTATTTTAATTATAACAACATAGAAAGTATCCAAGAAATTTTATTATTTGGTTTAAAAATAACTAATATTTTTGGGCTGGAGAAATATCATGGACATGGGGCATTTGCCTTGCATTCAGAAGGATGGTGATTAGAATCCAGGCATCCCGTATGGTCCCCTGAGCCTGCCAGGAGTGATTTCTGAGTGTAGAGTCAGGAGTAACCCCTGATTGCTGCCAGGTGTGACCAAAAAACCAAACCAAATCAAACCAAAAAGACTATTATTTTAAGGACAATTTTTTTTATCTGCTTCCTTAATTTATTTTATTTATTTTGGTTTAGGGTCACACCAGAAGAGTTTAGAATTTACTTCTGGTTGTGCACACAGTAATTACCTTTGGCAATGTTTGGGAAACCACACAGAGTGCAGTTATTGAACCCAAGCTGGCCACTTAGAAAGCAAGTGTCCTACCCACTGTAATATCACTATGGTACCTTCTTCCTTACTTTATTTATGCATTTCTTCTTCCTTTTTTCCCAAATGGTACATAAATATGTATTTTCATATGAAAACATCAAACAAGAAAACAAACTATCAATGAAAAAATTCTTCAACACATTCTAAATTTCATTCTACCTATAAAATTCACCAATTTGTTCAAGTTTTCATCTTTGTGCATGTACATAAAATCATGTAAATATAATTTGAAGGCTTTGGTATTCCTGTAACTACATTTTTAAAGCGTTCACTTTTGTATATATTTATTTGTACATTCCTTTTATTCATTATTGCATAGTCGTTCATAATCTCTTCATAGTTGTTCATAGTCATATTACATAATTCATTTAAATTTTAGTATAAATGATTATAGACATATTTTGAATTTTTACAAATGGGGCTGGAGCAATAGTATAGCAGGTAGGGCATTTGCCTTGAAGGTGACTGACCCGGGTTCTATCTTCAGCATCCTATATAAATAATTCTAGAGTCTACCAAAAGTAATTCTTGAGCTAAGAACTGGAAATAACCACTGAGCATTGCTGAGGATGGCAAAAAATATTTATAAATAGTGCTATGGGAAAACCCTTAGATATATAATTCATTTGTAAATACAAAATAACAAAATGAATCAAGCAGGAAAAATATAGTTTTTAACTGATGAAAAATAGATAACTCTTATTAAAAGATTCTGTTAAATTAATCTTTAATTATCTTCTAGCACTAATATTCCTTCCTCTATACTATGCTTTCAAATTTTTCTTTGAGTTTATTCATTGCTTTTGGTGTAGATCAATAGATGTTATTCATTTTTTTGTTCTCCATAGTTCTGTGGTTTATTATATCAAGGTACTGTACTGAATTGAATAATTGGTGTTTTCCTATCCAAAAATGCTATGTGTTTTGAAAGATTAAGAAAATAATAGCTACATGGGATAAATAAAATATTGATAAAACACAATAAATGGAAGTGCTTTTTAAAATCTAACTTAATTGTTTGAAAATAACCAAATGCATGCTATAAAATTATTATTATAAATAATGGAAATGTATAAAGAGGTAAAGGCAAAACTATACAATATATTTCAGTGTCTTTAATGGTTATGTTTTATTGTGTTTATGTGATACTGAGACTGTTTATCAATTATTTTAAGATAATAAATACTTCCAAGATTAGTATTTTCCTGTTAAATATAAATTACAGAATAAAACAAAACTGTACATACAAAAGTAAAAGAACCCACAAATTCAAGAGCACCTTTAACTCAATAATGAATGATAATATACAATATTATACAAAATTACCCTAAGTTTTCTCATCAAATATATGTTTATGATTAGTTTAAATAGAAAATTCAATAAATAGTTTCCTACAAGGAATTCATCTGATGAAAAGTCATAGAAATAATAATAATAAGCATGTAGACAAATTTGACCTTACAATGTGAAAGTATTATGAATGTATATTATACAAAATAGAATAGTTATAATGATGTAAATAAAATGACATTATGTTTATGATAATAGATACACTTGATGATGGTTATATAGCATTAATATTATTGGAACCACAAATATTCGTCATATTATATAAAACAACACCTGATTGAAATAAGGCATAATTTATGCTATAATGTAGGCATAAGTACTGTGCTGTCATTTCCCCTACTTAAAATAATTTGTTTTTGTGGCTGTTTTATTTTTGGTTTTGAGCCACATCCAGCAATGATCAGGGGTTACTTTAGGGTCTGCATTTAGGAAACATTCCTGTTGTTGCTCAGGGGACCATATGAGATGTTAGATACATCTTGTATGCTTGCCACACTTTATTGTATTATTATTATTTACTATAATGATTTATATTTATAATATAGTTATATATTATATTTACTATATTATTTTTCCAGACACTAAAATAAAGCACCTTGAGGCTCACAAACATGTCTACTGGCTCTGTGCTCATAAATTTCTCCGGGCATTGAACATATTGGCTATTCGGTACCAAACCTGGATTGGTTGCTGCAATGTAAATGCCCTATTGCTGTGCTATTACTCTGGCACCTTACATAGATTCTTAATTTACCTTTCTGCTTGATTTCTATAGAAATCAGGGATGCTTGGTCTCATACATGTTTCCTGTTTTTTGTTTGTTTGTTTGTTTGTTTTGTTTTGTTTTTTACTGATGGGAATAAAGAAAGATAGCGTGATCTGTTCTCTTGGGAGAAGTGAAGGGGTAAGTGGAATATATAATCCTCAAGGCAGATGTAACTCACTTTTAGAGTTCAGTCCACACATGTATTAGGATAGCCCCCAGTAGAACCCCATGCATTAAATTCTCAAAACAATTATTTTCCTATTTAATAGACTTTTGCATCAGTCCAGGAATTCTTTTTTGGGAGGGGTGTGGAAGATTGCATACTCAGCAGAGCTCAGGGTTTACTCCTGGTAGCTTTACAATCAAAAATTACTCCTGGCAGGCTCCGGGGATTAACTGAGATGCCTGGGATCCAACCAGGGTAAGCTGTGAGCAAGGAAAACTCCCTACCCACTTTCTGCTCAGGCCCTAGTCCAGGCATTCTTGTGGTGAATTTCTCTGCTTCGTTTTGAATGCATAACTAAAAAAAAGCTGAAAAATATTCAAAGAAGCTCATTTATTTTGTTAGTGTGATATATAAACAGATGCATATAAAGATGCAAGCACATATCCCTTCATAAGAAATACATATTTTATATAAGTGGAGTATATGTATATATATGTATATATATATATAAAATAGAAAAATTGCTACTTGAAAAAATACGCATGCCTCAGATCCTAAAAGAAATTTTTCACAATTGAAAAAATATATAAACGTACATATAAAATAAAAATAAATATAAAGTTAAAAATTAAAGACCAGAACCTGGAAAGAGCATAGCTGGTCAGGGTACTTGACTTATATGTTGTATACATGGCACATTATATGATCACTGCAGAGTAATCCTTGAGAGGAAGACAATGATAAGACTTATGTGTGTTGGAATAATGGGATCTTACTCTATTCGGGATATATTTTTGCTTTGCATACGCTTGTCCCACCTGAGCAGGAAGATCCTCTGGATTGGCCCTCTACCAATAACCCTATCTTACTTCATCCAGGGAGGTGCTTCTTCTCTTCCCAATAAAGACTCAGGTTTGGTACCTCTTTGCCTGCTTGCAGACAGCTTGTGGTAGAAGTTCCTGAAACTGTTTTATCTCCCTAAACTTGTGTTTATTTATTTGTTTATTATTTCCTGTGTTGGTATTGTTTTCAGACCCACGTTCTCCAGTCCTGCCAGAATTGGCTATGAGGTTTTCACAACATTTGTGCAGCGGAGAGTGAGTCCAAACACCAAGAAAGGGAGAAGAAAAATAATTAAAAACTATTTTGCAAAAGAAACTCATGACAAATAGATGAAATAAGAGAGGTGAGATGAATGCAATTTGTCAGATGTGAAGGTTTTTTAAAATGTTTTTTTCAAAGCATTAATACTACTAGCAAAAGTGGGTTATAAGTTCAAAGATGCCCTTATTTTCTACTTCAAACACATAGATGAGATAAATGTTCTATAATATTTCAGATAATTTGGATATTTTATGAGGCATAAGAAAATATATTTAAAAATAAATATATAATTAACATATAGATATAAATATAAAGATAAATGTATTTATATAAATAAAATATATTTCAAATAAAAGTCTTTAAAAGAATTTGAATATTTTATGAAGCACAAAAAACATATACAGAAAACCTTTGGGTAAAAATAAGGTTCTCTGATGCTAATTAAGCTTCATAAATGAGATAACTTCATGTGTGTATATATATATGTGTGTATAATTCATATATATATATATATATATATATTTGTTGTTGTTGTTTTGGGTCACTCCCAGCAGCACTCAGAGGTTACTCCTGGCTCTACAATTAGAAATCACTCCTGGCAGGCTCAGGGGACCATATGGGATGCCGGGATTCAAACCACCAACCTTCTGTATGAAAGGCAAACGCCTTACCTCCATGCTATCTCTCCGGCCCCAACTTCATGTATTTTTGTGTGGTGGTGAGGGTGAGGGGATTGGGATCATTTTTTGGAGAGTATAAAAATGAGATGGAATAAGTTAAAGCTTCCTGCATAAAATGTTGGAGGAAGTCCATGAGCTATCAACTTCCAAGCCCTACATTGTTATTATTATTAATAATAATAATAATATTAATATTATTATTTATTATAAGCTTCATCTATAGGTCAAATTCTATTATTTCCAACTTGGGCTCATTTTTTGTCACCTATAGATCAAATAATGCAGAAATAAAGTAATGGATCACAAAAGATATCAATAAAATTTTTATAAGAAATGATTTCTGGAAAAAATGAGTTATTCTTCACATTCTATTTTTTAAAATAATTTTATTTTGACCACAGTGGATTACAAACTTTTCACAGTAATATTTTAGGTTTACAGTGACATTGAATCAGGGGCATTCTCACCACCAATGTTGTCCTCCCTCATCCCTGTTCCCAGCATGAATCCCATATCGCCCTCTTTTGCCCCCTGGGCTGCTAGTATAAGTGGTCCCCCCTATATCTAGCTTGTTGTAGATTGCGTATCGATTTTATCGTCGTTGGCTTTGGACTTGGTGTTTAAGTCTGATCATTTCTTATTTCTACTCAATGTTCATATGACTGTTTGGTACCCTTCATTATTTCCCCTTCAATTTGTGAGGCAGAACAAGATGCTTTCAATGTATGTGGTTCTGTTAGAAGGAAAAAAAAGGGAGGGGGCAAAAATCAAACAAGCAAAAAAAAAAAAAAAAAAAAAAACAGGAGGAGTCCTAGAGGCAATAAATAACAATTTAAGAGAAGAAAGGGAAAAAAGAAAGAAAAACATAACAATACAAAAAAAAATCAAGCTAAAAATATCCAAAAAGAACCACAGTAATAAGCACCACAGCAATAAATACAACCAAACAATAACAACGGTCCTGAGATAAAAACAAAACAAAACACAAAAACTTAAATAAGACAAAAACAAGCAACAACAATAACAAAAAATTAATTTGTGGTTCTTTTATTTATTTATTTATTTTTTGCATAGGCGCAATAAATATTGGGAAGATTAGAAAGGGAATTCCCTTGGCCCTTGAAGTATACTGACATGGGAATAACTAAGGCTCCGTACATGTTCTTTTACTCTCTTTTTACATCCCTTTGGTGATGTCTGAAAACTTTCCATTCAGTCGTGGATGATAAAATCAGGCCTCTGTAACTAGAGATCTTGGTATTTTCACAGGTCATAGGATGGAGCCTAGGATGTAGTCTTTCTTTAAGAAAGTTCTTTAAGAAGTTCTGTTCCTTCATTTTGTTTTAATCAGTCTTCTGTAGTTGGTGGCCTTGGTTTTTGCACCGAATTTTCAAAATTAATTTCAATGTTTAAGTAGCATGGTTACAAACATATGTAGTTGGGTTTCAGTCATAAAATGTCAAACCCCCCTTCAACAGTGCAACTTTCCTGCCACCAATTTCCCTCACTTTCCTCCTTCCCACCCTCTGTGTTTGAGAGAGGAATTGTATTTCTCTCAATACCATTGTCATAATTGTTAGTATGATTATTTCTCTAACTGCACTTTTCACTTTTTGTGGTAAGCTTCATGTCATGGGCTGAACCTTCCCTCTTCCATCTCTATTGTCTCTGGGTATTATTTACATACGGTATTATTGCCATACTGTCTTTTATTTCTCTTAAATCCCATAGATGAGTGAGACTATTCTGTGTCTATTTCTCTCCCTCATACTTATTTCACTCAGCATAATAGTAACATTCTAAGCTAGTTTGATACTGCGTTTGAAATCAGATTTAATATTAGTTTAACACTAGTATTAGAGTACATTGAATTTTTGCACTTTTCTATTATAGTCTTTTACAAGTGGGAGGGCTAGAGGAATCTAATTATTTTACTATATTACATGCATTATTTGTCATTCACAGATCTCAAAATACTGTGGGAAAACAGCCAAAGTAACATTTGATTATGAAAACAAGAGTAGGCAATCTGACCCCTCCGTATGTTTTTCAACACAGCTGCCATCCAGACCCTCAGTTGCTGGTGCTGGGATCAGCCCTTCCCTGAAGAGTCCTGAGAAATCATGTCAATGGAGGTGAACTGTCCTCTCCATGAAAGGTGGAGGATGATGAGGAGGGAAGGGTGGCATTGGCGGTGGTAAGAAGGTTGAACTGGTAAAGTGGATGTACTTCTTATGACTGAAATCCAACTACAGACATGTTTATAATAATTGTGCTTAAATAAAGATATTGTTTTTAAAAATGTAGACTAGAAGAAAAATAAGAAATAGGCTTGGAAAATGTGGATTTCTTTAGCTACTATTTAAACCTTGTGGCCAGGAACATTTTTTAGGACTTTAAAATGGTTTGGGGGTAACACTTAGTGTCCCTAAGGGCTTCTAATTATGTGTTAATAATTTATCACTGTTAGTAGTATCTGGGATTTAAAGGAGGAATATGTAAGGCAAAAATCTTAACCCCTATGCTAACTTTTTATTTTTAAATTTTTACTTTGTGTGAACAAAGTGGATTACAAATCCTTCACAGTAATATTTAAGGTACATAATGACAATAAATCAGGGCCATTCCCACCACCAGTGTTGTCCTTCCTCCACCCCTGTTACCAATAAGCATCTCATACTCTCTCCTTTGGCCCCCGGACTGTTTGTGTAACTGATCCCCTCTGTAAATTGCTTGTTGTAAACTGGGTATCAATACTGTTGTCATTGACTTTGGGTTTGGTGTTTAAGTCTGATCATTTTTTATTTCTACTCAATGTTCATACAACTGTTTGATCCTGGTACCATCTATTTTTTTCGCTCAGTTTATGAGGCGGAACAAGATCAGATTATTCTAACTTTTTAATTCTTGTAAAGTTTTTTTATTTTAAAGTAATACACCCAAATGGACATCGAATTTGTCATTTTTATTGAGCTACATGGTAACAACTGAGTTTTTAAAACAGAAAAGCAAAATCTAAATATTACTAAAGAATAGAGGTAATATAGAAATAACAAAGCAGATTAGAAGTTCAGAAAAAGACACAGAAATTAGAGATGTTCTGTTTATCAGAAGGTGGCTTAAATATGAGTTAAGAGGCAAAGGGTTAGGCTTGGCCTTTAAGTCTAAATTATTCATTGAATACATATTTCTATTACTTGTATCTATGTTTGTTTACTTTTTTCCACTCTGGAGAAGTTTGTGATCTCTCTTCAACATTGCTCTTCCTCTCTCCTCATATCTTTCTAAATAAAAGACATATTGTTAACGATGCAAAAGATTCAAGTCAGCCAAATCACCTTCTGTGACAATATTTTGTAGTGAACACTGACTACTCCAGTTTCTCTCTTTGGGAGGATCAAGAAGACATATCAGGGCAGGAACGGTAGCACAGCAGGAAGGAAACTTGCCTTCACACAACTGACCTGTTTGATCAGGTCAGTTTGATCCTCGGTATCCTATATGGTTCCTGGGGCCTGCTAAGGGTGATTTCTGATGTAGAGCCAGGAAGAAACCCTGAGTTTTGCAGGATGTAGACCCCAAAAAAGGACATTTTATAAATATTTATTAGCCACCCCTGACCCTTTCTTCACCAGTATCTGGATTGACCTTTCAACTGGGCAGCTACTTCCCTTCAGGGAAATTACTGTTTGTTTGTTTGTTTGTTTTGGGGCCACACCCAGCAGCACTCATTTGTTACTCCTAGCTCTGCACTTAGAAATCATTCCTGGCAGGTTTGGGGGACCATATGGAATGCCAGGGATCAAACTCGGGTCTGTACTGGGTTGGCTGTGTGCAAGGCAAATACCCTACTGCTGTATTATCTCTTAGGCCCCAAGGAACTTAAATTTTAATTGCAGAAGCTAATGAGACAAATTAAGACATTTTTTTTATAGCATCACTTATTTTCTGGTGGAAAATGGGGCTGCTTGGTGCTGTAACGGTATCTCAGTGGGTAGGGCATTTGCCTTTGTGATTGACAAGGGTTCGGTCCCTGACATCCCATATGATTCCCTGAGTCAACCAGGAGAGATTTCTGAGTGAAGACCCAGGAGTAACTCGTGAGTACCACTGGTGCGGCCTCAAAACTAAAACATAACAATAAAATAAATTGAAATAAAATAAAATAAAACAGGGCTTCTTGGAGTTAAATAAAAACTAAAATACATAGAATTTCAAAAAAATAGTGTATCGATAAGAACCCCTTCCTATAAAGTGGATGTCGGTAACAAAGAGCTCTGCAGATGATTGGATAGAATTTTTTTTCTCAGAACATCTGTCTTTACATTTTTTTTAGGCAGGAAAGGACTTCTGTGTATGCGTCATTGCAGAT
The DNA here is from genome assembly GCF_024139225.1 of Suncus etruscus. Taxonomy (NCBI): domain Eukaryota; kingdom Metazoa; phylum Chordata; class Mammalia; order Eulipotyphla; family Soricidae; genus Suncus; species Suncus etruscus. Next base: position 5,250,515 of record NC_064852.1, read on the forward strand.
AAATTCATGTCTCAGCTTTTCACTGTTCCACACTGAGCTCACTGTAACTTTAAATATTGATATCAAGCTCATATATCACAGAGCCCAGAGAATGACAGTTTCAGCACATAATGGCTAAAGCTTTCTACAATAATCAGATATTCAATAATTCATGAAAATATATCCCTCAAATCAAATTGGAAGCTCTTTTGTGTAATATATTATTTAAAATTCAATATTATAATGCACACAACTTCTCCTCCACCAGAGAAGCATTTCAAAATGCGATTATGTACGGACTCTATTTAAAAGTGACAATTTTGCTTTTCATTTGTCTAACGGCTTCAGAGGAGGTGCTCGTGTAGAACTAAATGATCTGACAACAAAATCAGGGTGGCCACAGCAACTTTGGAAAAGAGACACTAGGTCCTTAAAAATACTCATGTAGCTGAGTAGGAGAAATATGTGTGTTTGGGGAGGGGAATTCTAACTGGTTTAGTCACTTTATCACCATTTTCCCAGATACTACATTCCCCATTAGCTGTAATTTGTCATCCTTGTAAGACAAATTGTGAACAATTTATAAGATTAAAATCTGACAGTCAATATTCACCCAATATTACAACAGTCTTAGTGATTTATAAAGCCACTGTTTGCTGGTATCATTGTCTGAAACCCAACTATGAATGATTTTGTAAATCACAATGGTTTTAATAAAAGAAAGTAAAATAAAAATAAGGAGGGAGAGAGAGAGAGAAAGAGAGAGAGAGAGAGAGAGAGAGAGAGAGAGAGAGAGAGAGAGAGAGAGAGAGAGAGAGAGAGAGAGAAGGAGTAGAACGCCTTTCCAAGAAGCAGGCAGGGGACAGTGGGCTGGAGGGAAGTGAGTCTCAAGGAGAATGAGAGGAAACTGTTCACAACATGGGTGGAGGGAATTGTGCACTGGTAAAGTTTTAAGTGCATTGTATGACTGTAACTCAGTCATAAAAAACTTTATCTGCAAAAAAATAAATAGCAACAGTAGTATGAACAACTATTTTCTTTAAATTAAAAACATCTTTTTAAATATAAAAAATGCCACTATGTGCTGTGTAGAATAGGACAATAAACTCCTAAGTAGAACATATAAGTAGAATTTTTGTCTTTTATTTATTTATTTATTTTTGCTTTTGGGGCCACACCCTGTGACAGTCATGGGTTTACTCCTGGCTATGCGCTCAGATATTGCTCCTAGCTTGGGGGATCATAATGGGAAGCCGGGGGATTGACCCACTGTCTGTCCTAGGTTAATGAGTGCAAGGCAAACGCCCTATTGCTTATACCATTGCTCTGGCCCCTCATGTTTTTTTTTGTTTAATTGTTGTTTTTCTTGTAATAATGCTTTACATCTTCCCTGTGTATCTGATACGTTCTTACAAAAAATACCTTACCTTGAGGGATTCCTTCCCTGACTCTGCGAGGCAACAACAATTTACCCTTTTCAGAGAATTCCAGTTGTAATCCTCTAAAATCTCCACATTACTCCATTGGTGATCTTTTAGTGTTAACTACTGTGCATAAGCTAAGCCCAAATCAACTCTTATACTCCAGCTTTGTTCTAACTATATATTGCACCTCAATCATAGGTAAGAAAACTATGACTGATTTTCATTGTTCTGTGAGTTGTATAGAACTATAATATTTCTTAATTTTTTTGCCCTGCTCCCATTTAGAACTTTGATTTTCACCAGTGGAAATATCATTGGGATAGAGGGCATTCAGAAAAAGACCTTATGGCCAGAGATGAGATTTACATTCTCAAATTTAGCAAGAATTAGTGAAAGGGCTGAAAGAAATTTAGCTATTTAGTTTAGCTAGACTAGCTTTCAGTGTGCCTAGAATGGTCTACATTAGAGTCAAGGCCTCATAGTTCTTCACTGCCTAAATCAACAAACAAATCCCTGAGCATTCAATTGTAAAAATCTATAGTTGTCTTCTGACCTTGCAGTAAACAGTGTAGGAGGAGATTGACATAACTTTCATTTCATTTTTTATTTTTCCTCCTTTTGGTGTGGCCTAAGAGTCTCAACACACACACACACATACAAGTGGTGTTTTCACACTTAGTTGTGGTAATACTGGAATTGTACATTTGTTGGTGGTTCTAAGACACTGCACAATGGGAGAACACCAGGTACCACACTGTTTTACTTGTAGTGTTTCACATAACTGTTGGAATTCACACTCTTTGTTGTTGTTGTTATTGTTGTTTTTGGGCCACACCCAGTGACACTCAGGTATGTGCTCAGAAATTGCTCCTGGCTCCGGGGACCATATGGGATGCTGGGGGATCGAACCCCAGTCTGTCCTAGGCTAGTGCCTGCAAGGCAGACACTTTACCACTCTGCACCACTGATCTGGCACCACAGAATTCACACTCTTAGTTCTGGTTCTTCACACATTTTAGTTATAGTGCCTGTAAATGGTCTCTATGACAATCACACACACTCACACTCACACACACACAAACATAAACACATGGTCTTTGGGCTTTGCCCCCATGTTCTTGGCCATAGTATTGAGTTGTAGTACTCACCAGGGTTGTATTCTAGTTTCAGTGTTTGTACACCCCTGTGTGCAGCATATCAGACATTTCAGCATGTTAAACATCACAACCTGTTTGCTATCTTGTAGCACAAAGAGTCTCAACAACATATTTTCCAGGACAATGCTAGGTGTCTGTAGGAAGCCACAAAGATTCAACTCATGGGCTCAAGCTTGCAAGGCAGCTGACTTTTATCACTGACCCACTTACCAGTACCCCAGCATAATTATTTTAAACGAAAAGATTATTTACATAATAATAAGAACTGTATGCAAGGATCAAGGCATGCTGATATCTGGACACTGGTGTCTTACAGTAGACAGACATGGAATAAGTCTATTGACTTAATTTGCTGTAAAGAAACTTCCTTCTATTTCATACTAGCAAAAGTTCCCTGAAGCACTGTAGAGTTTTGAATAAAAATGTAGGCTCTAGACCATGAAGGCCAGATTTAGAATTCAGTCTTGACCTGTAAAATATAAAGAACCTCAAGTCTTTGTGTCTCTGGGTTTGGAAAGTTTGCATATAAGAGTGTCCCCAGGGACCTAGACTCTTATATGGTCCTCCCTTCAAACAGAGGAAGATGCTAACAGTGTTTGCTCACAACAAGTGATAACTTTTCATTATGCCCATGTGATGCATAACACGCACCACACATAGCAGCTCCTTGGAGAATGCCTTCCTGTTTTCTCTTACCATTGGAAAAAAAAAATTACGCTATATGTTGGAACTCATCTTGTCTCATTTATTAGATTAGAATTAGAAAGTTGACCTTTCTCCTCTAAAGAGCAGGCCTAACTGACATTTTAATAATATTTTTTACTCTAGGAAGCCAACAGTATGTATGTGGTCCAGAATTTGTAAACCGGAAAATACAACAACCATCTATAGTCAAAGAAAGTAAGAATAGTAGGCATGAATTCAAATTTATACATAATGGCAGCAAAAACGTACATAGATTAGGTGGCTTCAAAGTTCAAAGAATTAAGGGGTGGATTTAATGGGTAGGATTCTTACTTGCATGTATCAGACTAGAGTTCGATCCTCAGCATTTGATATGGTTCCCTAAGTCTGCCATGAGTGATTCCTTAGGATAGAGTGAGCAATAACCTCTGAGTATTGCAAAGAATAAACAAACAAAACAAGCAAAAATAAATACAAATAAAAACTTTTAGGAGTCAGGTGTAAGCTGTATGCAAATAGATAAAAATAGGAATGACTAAAATAACAAAAAATTATAAAGAAGTGAGTTCATTTTTCATATATTTTTGCCAGGATCTCATCAAATACTAACTGGGTCATAGAGTTTGATTACATATTGCAAGAGACAGTACCTACCGACAAAGAGAAGAACTTAAAAAACTTCATCATTTTTTTCTTTTTGTATGGTCTATTGTGAGTGATCTTATGTGTTTATTGTTTTAAATTATTTTACGTACTTGTGTCAAGTGTCAATTTTCTATCCAAAGACTTGAGACACGAGATTGGGCAAAGTCGAGTCATTGCTGGGGGCAGGAATGTGGTAAGCCTGTTCAGATATGAACCCAACAAAACATCATACCTCATAGCCACTCTCTCTAGGTTTGCGGCTATATTGTTGAAATGATTATGTTTAATGGATTAAAAATATTATTAAACATGCCCTTCTCCATAAGACTCCATTAGCATAATGAAAATATGCAAATTATTCATTTTAAACCATCTCAACAACAGCAGCTTCATTTTTCTCCTGCCAGGGAACTCCAGCTTAATGAGATTGGACTGGCCTAGGGCAGAAAATGCCTAAGTCAGGGAAAAAATATATAACTTAGGGGGAAAGGGTGTAGCTGGCCCTACCCCAACATTTTAGATTGGTATACCAGTGTTTTTTCATGGACTGTTGCCAAGGTGCAGAACTTTCCTACGTCTATGGAGACAAAGTCATTGCTACTTAACACGCGATATGCCTTAAGGAAAATTTCATTCTAGGACACTAAATTTAAATGTGAATGAACAAAATATTATTATAAATGAGTCTTTATTTTTGTCTTGGTTGGTGGTAAAAGATCTATTTCTATTTTCCCTAGTCCACAGTATAAAATATTTAATAGCATTTGACAAATAATAATATTCATAGACAAGCAATTTCCATGTTAAACATGGACACTACTGTCAGTAACTACTCAAAACCATATGTTAGATACATAAGTAAACTTACCTGTCATATGGGGCCGGGAAGGTGGCGCTAGAGGTAAGGTGTCTGCCTTGCAAGTGCTACCATAGGACGGACAGTGGTTCGATCCCCCGGCGTCCCATATGGTCCCCCCAAGCCAGGGGCAATTTCTGAGCGTATAGCCAGGAGTAACCGCTGAGCGTCAAATGGGTGTGGCCCAAAAACAAACAAACAAAAAAAAACAAAAAAAAAAAAAACGAAAACAACTTACCTGTCATAGAACTGCTTACCTGGAGTTGTTTCCTATCTGGTGCCAAGTGTAAAATACTGAGTTATTTTTTTCTTTACTATTTCTTATTTCAATATTTTCTTACATGCATTGCTTGCTCTAAACACCTTAGTATTAAACACTTTGAACAGTTAAATAATTGGCATGATATGCAGGGACATGTTGCCTTCATTGAGTCTATAGTCATCTAGGGAGGCTAAACAGCTAAGAAAAATAAAACATAAAATATTAAGGATTGCTTGTAAAAATATGCTTATTATTTATTTATAAGTAAATAAAAATAAGAAATAGAATATTAAGATAAAAACTTCATGTAGACGTGGGAGAGAACACACAGAAACATACTGCAGAACTAGTATGGAGTTTAGGGTTTTTTCTTTGCATGCAGCTGGCCCACGTTCAACCTCAGAAAGCCCTCCATCAATGATTCCTGTGGACAAAGTCCTGAGAACTACTGGGTGTGGCCACAAAACAAGTATACATAACTAAAAGAAATAGAAATAAAAGAAACGAGAAAATTGGGTATTAATGAGGCAGAATGTGCTAGTTTTATGTATCACTAATCTTATTCATTATGTTTTTCCTCTCCAAACTAAGCATTTTCAATAGATTATGGGCCAAGCATATTGCTTCATTGTAAATTATCCTCAAATATTTCACTTTCCTTAAATTGTTCTTTGACACAATTCTCTCTTCTACAAAGTAGTGTCTTCTTTAACCAATGGATATCTTGAGAAGCATATGTATTTATATATACATATATATATATGTATATATATCTATATATATATATATATACATATGTGTGTGTCTCCCAGTCTTCTTGATCCACCTTAAAATCTTTCTTTATTTGCCCTTTCACAACTAGTTCTATGTGCTTAATTTTATTAAAGTCATTAGGTTAGAAACTGATTTATAATACTATAAATAACGGTTTATCATATACATAATTTGAATAGTATGCTATCATCAAATGAACTGACCTACCTTTGCCAAGTACCCCAATGTTCCTTTCTGACCCCACTACTCAATTATATGAGTCAATTCTTTCTTTATGTTACACTTAATTCTTTGTTGCTACCAGGTTGTAGATCTATAGAAGTCCATCTACAGAAGATGACAGAGATCAATCTGAATTTATTTTTTTCTGAGTGACTTGACTTAGTGTGATTTTCTTAGTTCCATTCACGTCACAACAAAACATATGATTTTTCTCTTTTATAGAGATGGATAATATTCTTTTATATAGGTATAAAGAAATATATACATGGAAGATATTTGATGAGGCTACTAAAGAAATATGAAAGAGATTTTCTATTAAAATCTGACTTCTAAATGTGCCTTTTTATTTTTCTGTAAACACTGAAAGCCTCTTAGGACTTCTTTTGGTTAGTGAAAACAGATGCATTGGAAAGTCTAAAAAATAATGTACCATAATGAGAACTTTTGAAAAACAGGCAATACTCATATTCATATACTAAAAGGGATATTATATGCCATGTGAATTTCTGCAACTTTCTTATTTATAATTATATGCATTTGCTATGCTCTTGCAAATAGATTATCAATAATTTATCTTAGCTACATATTTGGTACTGTAATGTTCATAGTTTGATTCTTACAGGTTAAATTTCCCAATATTATTTCCAATTGTTCCTAAAGGACATTACTTTAATTTTTAGTCTCACTTGATGCCTGAAAGATTTTCTTTTCATCTATATACTTTTAACAAATTTATTTAAAAGCTATAACATTGCAGTCATTATTTTGTGGGTTCTGATAACTCACATCATCATAGCATATGGACGAATATCATAATTTATAATCTCAGAGATAAATAGCTATTAAGATTGAATTTTCTTCTAAAATGTCTGCACAAGTTTTTTTTTTATCAATTATTCTATCAGGTTTCTTTTTATCCTAACTATATAATAAGGTCCATTCCATATTCATATTTAAAGTATTTTGTCCAACAGATATTCTCTTTCAATTTGTGGTACATCTTTTAAATTGATGACATTTTTTGAAAAACAGATTAGAGCTATTCATATTAATGTAATAAAAATCAGTATTTTCCTTGTTAAGAAATACTTAAGTCTTGTTTAAGACATGATTCACATTGCCAAAGTCATAAAACAGTTCATGTACTTTTTCTTCTAAAATAACTTAAGCTTTGTGTTTCAAAATTAAAGCTTAGACTGGCTTTCCAAACACTACATAATGATCCAGAATATTAAAATTATTAAATTATTAAATTAAATTATTAAAATTATATGGAATATACATGGTGACAATAGTTGCATAGACTTACCCAAATTGAAGCAGCTTTAGAACTCCTATCAATCAACAGTCCTCATCCACATTCATGATCTTCCCAACTCCACAGCTAAGCTCCAAAAGAGCATGCTGACTACATGTTGACCAAAAATGGCTCAAATTCCCTTCTGTTCAGATGAGCTCTTGGGGTCCAAATGCATTGGAAGGCTTCTTTGAGTCCTCTGGAGGAAAGTGGATACATGGGTGACGAAATATGAAGAAATGAGAGCACACACAAATGTGTATGGAGAACAGTGTTCTAAGTTTAACAACCAGACTAAAGGCTTTTTATATGGGGTACACTGCCAGTCACAAGCATAAAAGTGAATGCTCACATCTTGTTTCTTTGCAAAGTACAGAAATTTATCAGTGTAAATTGTTTGATCTTTAAAACAATATGCATGGCTCTAGGTGGTTGGTAACCTTAGAACAGAATAAAGTTCAGTTAGGAGCCCAGAGGATAAAAAGAAGGTAAGTTTTAATATCTCAAAGTAGTTCCTCTTTGGCCAGGCCCTAGGTGTCATACTGATGTAAATTAAGAGATTAGCAAGAAGCCAGATTTTCTATATAAAATTTCCTTTACCTAAGGGAACAGGTTTCTAGCTCTAAGGGCTAAGACTAACTTCCTAAGGTCTGGTTTTGAAAGAGATAAATTTATATGAAAGGGTAACATAACCTATAGTAAAATTCAATAGCCCAATACTATTCTGGTCAAACATTTTTGAAGTGTAAATTAGTTATCAGGTATTCAAAGTGTTTAGGGTAAGTCCCTGAAGCAAAACAATCCTTTCTGTTACAAACTGCTATGGCATTCGAAGACAAGGGGAGAGAAGAAACTGTTTTTAATGCCTGCCGAATCTTCCAAGTAAAGAGAAATTTAATCAAGGCTATATCTTGCCTGTGAATACCAGCAAAAGGGGGAATTCAATTTTAGCCAAATAATATGAAGGGAATATAATATCAGTACCATATATGAATTTCAAAAATATTTCTAAGGAATTTCTCCATCTAGCCATGTTGAGTTTGAAACTATGGTTTTTGGATTTCGTGTGAATTTTGGGATCCTTTGAGCTTGATTTTTTAATTTTGAGTTTTAAATTTTTTGAATTTTGGTAGCCTAGAATCCTTACTTGTTTTTCTTAAGTTGTTCACAGCCTGCTATTTCAAAAGCTCCTGATAAACAGGAGTTGACCCACACTACAGGGTGGGCGCAGGCTAGCTGGTTGCCTGGCCTAAGGAGATAAGAAATTCTCCTGCTCACTTGATGCATACTGATGAAATAACAGGATCTTTAAGAAAGAGATCAAAAGACATCTGGACACTTTAAAACATAACTTAATAACTAAGAGTAAAATGTTAGGTCAAAAGTAGTTATGAGTCAAGAATATGCTAATTTTGCTTTTGTCACTTGCTGGCCAAAAAGTTTTAAAATCCCTAGCAGCCTAGAGTGACATCTCCACCCTAGTCATGACACCACTGCCCTGTCAGCAGGGGTTACTCCCCAGCTAGCTAGTTTCAAGAGGCAATCAGGGCACTGTGAAACGCAGCATAACAAATATGGGGTGATATAGTAAAGATAAAAATAGTTAAGTATAAGACTAATGCTGATCTTGCTTCTGTCACTAGCTTGCTAAAAGGTATTTTTAACAAAATAACGTCACGACCTCCCCCACAGCCAAGTCCTCAGCCCAGATTGACATCTCCACCCTGGCACAGGGCACCCCCGCCCTGCCAGCAAGGGACATTCCCCAAGCCAAATCAGTACACACCTAGGGACCACCTGGGAGGACTACTCTTATCCAGAAAAACATCAGGCTCAGGGTAGAACACCTGTAAGGTCATGAAGGAGCAGGATTCACGCCCTTTCCTAAGATTGTCATTGGTAAAATTCAAACCCATACAATCTGTGCAACCTACGGAATGCTTTGATCTGTTTGATAATTACCATGTAAAACTCCTTAAAAACCTGTGTTTTAAGATGCGCAGGGTTTCACTGCAGACCCAAATCCCTGCTGTGCCAGGATTCTGCATGGATCCAGAGTGCTTTGTGATTGAAATAAACTTACATGTGATTGCATCCTCCAAGGTTTGTGTTTCCTCAATTGAGTGGTGGACTTACCTCGAAGCCTTGGACATCCCTGACTCCTGGGACCCCTCCCCGGGCTTGGGCATCTCCAACCCCAGATTTCAACCCGGGTCCAGGTCAGTTTGGTCTGCTTTAACAAGTCACACAGTTTTTCACAACAGGCTTTTGGTGAAATTCCATGTGGGTAATGAAGCAGCCATCAGCGTCAAGAAATATGTCTGAAAAGCCTACTGATTCGCCCTTCCAATAAAAATATAGAAATTATTATCAATGGCATAGACACCCTTCTTACCCGAGGGCACAATAGTCTTCAGTCACACACAATGCACTCTGAGAAAGAATCTTAACCCACAAATGAACCCTATGAAACTGTCAAGCCACCAATTTGTTCCAGAGCTATAAATTTTGGACTGAGTAGCCACACATGTCCACATGACACCTCAAAATTTTATAGTCATGTCAGCCCATAAAATTTCAGCAAATCTGATGGGGAAATTGCATAGAATACACAAACCTTAGTGACCAGCACTGACCACAACCCAGTAAAACTTTAGAAAATGACTTTAGTAATACTATTGAAAGCTATAACAATTATTACAAATTGACCATATTGATCTGAATTTTGATATTTCCATTTGTATTGTCAAAATCAATCTGAATTGCTTTTGATTGTGGCTGCATGGAGGCACAACTGTGTGCGAAACTTAAGACATTTTGGTTGAGTTACAAATTGTTTTCATCCAAACACAAAGTTGGCTTTTGGTTCCTCATTTTACCCTCCTCCTCAATTCACATATCTCAGGCTACCTAGATTGGAATACTATAGAGATAAGTCTTTTCTCTCTCTCTCTCTCTCTCTCTCTCTCTCTCTCTCTCTCTCTCTCTCTCTCTCTCTCTCTCTCTCTCTCTCTCCCTCTCTCTCTCTCCCTGTCCAGTTGTTGACTCAGGTCCTTAATAAAAACTAAGGTTTGAGGGATCTTCTCTTACTCTGGAAGGTGGAAAGTTCCCAGATACCACGTATTTCACCCTCTCAAGATTGGCCTAGATTATTTCTTGCAGTGATCCCTGTCAGACCCATTTTCTCAGGGTTGTATTATGGACTGTGGAGTTTCACACATAGATGGAGGGAAGCTCCCACTGGTGTTGGGTCTGGTGTTGGAGTATTCATCTAATGCCTGAAAAGACTGTATTAGGAACAGCTTGGTAAATCATAGTGTAATGTTTTTTAAAAAACGAACCAATATCATAATCAAAGATAGTCTATTAAAAATTAAGTTAAGGTAATATGTCAACAATGATGATAACAATAATGGTTTTAGTGTATCTAGTAACATCATCTCACCACTACCAAAATGCCCAAATTCTCCTACCAATACCCTTGTGTCACTACTCCAAATATTCCCAATAATCTGTTGTGTGCAATTTTTATTTCAGTTCTATTTGTAAAGTGTTTCCATTTTCCTATGTTCCTAATCCATTATCACAATCACCTTAATGATTGACTTTCATTCAATATTGATGGGAATATTAATAGATTTAGCCTGTATAGAAAACAGAAAACAGGCTCAAGCAGTAGGGCATTTGCCTTGCACATATTAATCTAGGACAGACTGCAGTTTAATCCCTTGGAGTCCATATGGTCCCCCAAGCCAGGAGTGATTTTTGAGCACATAGCCAGGAGTAATCCCTGAGCATTACTGGATGTAGCCCAAAAACCAAAAACCAAAAAAAAAAAAAAAGAAAAAAAAAGAAAAGAAAAAAAGTAAAGCTATAGCTACCATATAATTTTAAAATATCCCATCTTGCTCTCTAAACCTATGTTCTCCCTTTAACAGATATCTCAATGGTTTGTCTCTATATTTCATGACTTACCTACTGTCACTCTAGAGATAGCTGTGTTTTTTCTTGATCTGATACTTCATTCTTTGCGCCCTCACATCTTTCTAAATAAGATATAATGAAAGTACCTTGCTTCACAAAAATTTCAGCAATTATATTCTTAGAAATATCTACATACATATCTCCACATAAAAATCAAGTCAAAACATATATACACAATTATATTCTTTACAGTGTTGTTTACAATATATAATTTGCAAACAACTCAATTACTCAGTGAGAGATGAATAAATAAGGAATCTGTGACACATATACAATGAGCTAATGCTCAGCTCTAAGAAAAGATGCAATCTTGCCTTTTACTACAAAATGGATGTAAGTACAGAAGGTTATGATAAGGAAATTAGGCATAGGATAAAGAAATTAGGTAGAGAGGATCTTGTTCTATAATGTATATAGATAAACAAAGCAAGGGAATAGACAGAATCTAATTAAAATAAACCCATATACTCTTCCCACAAAAATGAGTGCCTTGGAAGATTATAGAATGAGTTAAGAATTCGGGGCCGGAGAGGTGGCGCTAGAGGTAAGGTGTCTGCCTTACAAGCAGTAGCCAAGGAAGGACCGCAGTTCGATCCACGGCTTCCATATGGTCCCCCCAAGCCAGGGGCGATTTCTTAGTGCTTAGCCAGGAGTAACCCCTGAGCATCAAAAAAAAAAAAAAAAGAATCCAGTCAACTATGGAAAATGACTTTGACATGGGTAGATATGGACCTAACAGTGTCCCCTTATGAAATATTCACATTTATATTCTCATAAAACAATGTCATCTCAATAAAAATAATTTTTCAAAAGAAAAATATAATTAAAATAAATAAAAGTGAATTCATATAATTATCAGGTGCAATTCACCCAATATATCCATTAAAATACATTAGTCCTATAACTAATCTACACAAAATTAGGCTTAGTTTATCAAGTAACTCAAGAAAGTTTGTTAGAAGTTCTTGTTCAAGCCCTTTTCCCTCCATAAGCATATATTTAACTTGTTTGTTCCTTTAATTGCTTTTTAAGTTCAAGTTGTCTCATGAACTTCTAGTTTTTATTCCTCCACCTTTCCAAGTAACTTTGATTCAATGAAAACTACCTCACTTCACTATAACAAAAAAAGATCCAGTGTAACAGTACAGTGGTTAGAACAAGTTTGCCTTGTACTTAGCCAACCCAAGTTTAACTTTTGGCATTCCAAATATGGGTCCTCTGAGCCACCCAGGAGTGAAACCTGAGTGAGATCCAGAGTAACCCCTCAGTATCCCTGAGTGTGGCCCCGTAACAATACAAACTACTTACTATAATGTTAGTGATCTTTAATATTAAATTCGTGAGTATGTTATGTTTATTCATTTACTTTTCTTTCTTTTTTTTTGCTGTTCAGTGACTTTTGCCTTCTTTTGTTTATAACTTTATGGGTGTGAGAGAGATTTAGGAACATTTAGGGTTTAGAAGAAAATATCAGATAGGGTATGCATTAAGTGATTAACTACAAGAAAACATTTGATAAAGGAATATTAAACTTAGAAAGTTAAGTAAGAGATGAAGATGGAGTGAAAGTAGGGGTGAGGGAATAATGAATCGGAGTGCAAGTAACATAAAGACATTGATTGAAGGTATTGGACATTTTGGGGGTAGAAAGATGATAAAACTATACATCAACAACTATGTGAACACTTTTCGAAGAATATGAACCAGGGCCGAAAGAGATAGTACAGCGGTTAGAGTGTGTGCTTGCATACAACCAAACTTGTCCAACTCCTCGTACCATATATGGTCCCTTAAGCATAGAGTCAGCAGGAAACTCTGAACAATCTCTCCAAAATTTTTTCAAACTGTAAAATAATTTTAAATGAGTTTACCAAGAGGATGGAATAAGGGTTTAAGGAAATCTTGAGTCATGATTTTTAAGAACAATGATTCTCCTGTTCACAGTGGAATTGAAGCTGAGTTGGAATATTGCATGTTGAGACCTGGAACTATGTTAGTAATAGTATTAAAAAAGCATAGTGTCTAAATAAAAAATGGAAAAAAATAAATGTAAAACACACAGAAGAGAAAAATTCTATTTCAAAGAATCAGCTTGTATGTGCCAGTGTTCACTCCAAAGTCAGTAGAAAGTATAATTAGGGGAGACAAAACTACCAGAAATAGAAAACTTGAATTTGGGGTAATGAAAAATACATTGGTTGAAAATGAGTTTTTTTTTAATTATTGTGAAAATCTTCAACTCTGTTTTCAAGGTCTTCTGACTGATTAAATGAAGTCTACCTAAGTTATCTGTAATCTAAATTGACAGTCTTAAAAATCTGAAGACCTTGGTTTCAGAAAAGCTAAATGTATTTGTATCCTAAATAATTCAAGATAAGATTGTCACTAAGAAAATTTCCATTAGCCAAAATTTAATTAAAGGCGATACTTTATATTATGATTTCTATGTACTCACCTGTTTCCATGATTGCAAGAGTTCATTAAAATTAGAAAAAAGATACAAAAAAAATCAATCTAATAGATAACAGAGGAACCTGCACAGGATTAAGAACTCTGAACAAGGGAATTTCTTGGTTGTATAATATAAGATTCATAAACATGGAACTCAACATAATACACCCACCCTTCATTTTTTATTATTCAAAAATCAAAATAATGGATACATGCAAAAGATCATTAATTGCTCATTCCCTAAGCCAACTCTTAGGTTCTAAATTTGTATCAGGATGATGAAAGTGAGAACAACCACAAAACTACAGGTACATAATGTACAATTTTTAAAGTATCTGTGATCATAAGGATATTTGAAAGCAAAACATTTCCCAAGAAAGAAAATAAAACCAGGATCTTTAAAGGAAATGTGTCTCATTGCCAGGATAGTATATATTTCAAGTCCCTAACAAGTATAAATTTATTAATAATTTAGAACATAGTATTATCTGTTTACTTTTTCTTTTTTTAGACTATGCTTTTTATCTAATACCAGTACTGTTCCTCCTCTCAGTATATACTATAGAAGTGCATAAATATGAATACAGCTTCATATTTTGAGTTTATTAACGTTTCTACAAAGTAAAAGCAACCAGAAGAGAATGTAAAAGAATTATATGATTAAGTTTTAAACAAAGGAACGTTTCAACAAATATAAAAAGTACAAAAATTCTCCAACAGTTAAAAAGGGTAAAATCTGAAATACGATGAAGACTTTAAGTATATGTTAGTGGTTAGAGAAATAGGGATATAAAAGATCTATTTCTCTCACAATGCATTTTATTTTTTATTATTAATACCTAATTACTTCTCCTTGTTTTGAGAATAGATATGACTATTGTTTAAGAAATTTTATTTCCTTACCTAATTAATTTATAGTTATGTTTGACTGGGTGAGTAAGCTTTGACTGGAGAAATGTAACTGGAAAAAATTGTGCAGTTTCTATTTCATTTTACTTAAAATAAAGCTACTTTCCCCAGTGAAAACTACCTTTGTGTTGATGATAAAATTGAACTAATGCTTTTCCCTTTAAGAAAACAACATTTTACTTCGATAAAGACACCATAACTAGACTAGATTCTAACTTCTGTACTAGGGAGTCTATATTATTGAATCAAATACAAATAAGCTTTAGCTGACTTAAAAAAAACTGGAAACTGTAGGAGTTAGAATCATATAAATATATAATCATATAAACATGTAATAAACATGTAAGCATATAATCATATAAACATATAACTCCCATGAGATCAATCCTTAGACATAGGGGTGCGATTAAATCTATTAAAAATACTATAAAATGGGGCCAGAGCACTAGCACAGTTGTAGGGCATTTGCCTTGCATATGGCCAACTCAGGAAGGCCTGAGTTTGATCCTGTCGTCCCATCTGCTTCCCCAAGTCTACCAGGAGCAATATATCAGTATAGAGCCAGGAATAATCCCTGAGTACTACCCTGTGTGACTCAAAATAAAAATATGTATATATAAAATAAATGCTACATCAAGATACTGCTAAGTGAAACAAATAGGACTTTTGAATCTTATAAGAATCAAATGACAGTGAGTAGACGCTATTATGATTACTTCCATCCAAGAGAATATTCATAAATATTATTCCATGGGGAAGCTAAGATTTTATAAAAAAAAAAAAACTACAGATTTACTGGCCTTAAAAACCATCCAATAATGCTGAAAACAATCATAGAGTTAGATTGTGTAAAGAAAATAAAAACCTTGAGTAAAAAAAAAATGAGGTAGGGCAAGCTATATATTTTTCATAAAAAATTTCAAAAACAGTGTTCTAAATTCTAAATTATTTATATACTCAGCAAAATTTTAGCAAGTCAATTACTAAATGATTTAAGAACTCAAATACCTGTTCAAAGTATTAATAGCAAAGACTCAAAGACTTAAAGCAAACAAGTTATCCAGAGTCTTTACAATATTTTCCTGACACTGTTCAGGATCCTATCTAAAATACTAGTTAAATGAATAATAGAAAAAAATTTACTCAAATTAAACATAATAGATGATTAATGGGAACTAAATAATGCAGTTGCTCTAACTCTGCTTAAGGGCATAAGAGAAAATATTTTTATAATGAGTAAACAAAGGAACGTTTCAACAGACATAAAAAGTACAAAATTTCCCCAACAGTTAAAAAAGGGTAAAATCTGAAATACGATCTACATAAAATAGTTACATCAGTATTGAAAGAGTGGAATATTTATATGAAATAGGTGAATAGATATAATGTAAAGTGGGAAAAATAAAGGACTAAATCCTCTTAGAGAAATGGAGTGGTTCAACACTCATATAGTCAGTTTTCCATAACTTGTAACAAAAAAATGTATCGAACAAAGTAGGTTTGTTTTTCCTCTAATACATTGAAGACATATTTTAATAGCATTACTTAGTGGTGATTGTTAAAAATGAGAAATATTGGGGCCGGCAAGGTGGCGCTAGAGGTAAGGTGTCTGCCTTGCAAGTGCTAGCCAAGGAAGGACCGCTGTTCGATTCCCCGGCATCCCATATGGTCTCCCAAGCCAGGGGCAATTTCTGAGCACTTAGCCAAGAGTAACCACTGAGCATCAAACGGGTGTGGCCAAAAAAAAAAACAAAAAAAAATGAGTAATATATATTTTTTTTATCTGTGAGATATATAAGAAAACCTTCGTTTGAGAATAATGCACAAAGACAATAGAAATGATGGGTGGGACATGCAGTTAAGAGAAAGAAGGGATCACTCTTACAATGGTAGTTGGAAATTAATGCTTTGGAAAAGAACTTGAAATTGAAAGGCAGTAAAGTGATAAGAATTATACCTCTTCAGTAACAATATTTTAATTCGCAGTTCCTAAAAGGGGAAAAAGGAGACAGATAGACAGACAGTATGAGAGAGGAAAAGAAAGTATCTTAGAGGCAGGTTGAGGGTCTGGGTTGGAGTAAAAAGAACAGGAGGGTACTGGGGAAATTAGTGATGGGAAATAAACACTGGTGACTGTAAGAGGGTTGAAACACTGTATAACCAAAACTCAATCATCAACTATTTAGCTCTATGTCGCAGAAATTTAATTTACAAAAGAAAGTAAATCATAATCCTATATAAATTACTTATAAGATAGCTTCCATGAGGCATTTAAGAGTTCCATGAGTGACCTTAGGAGAACACATAGCCTGATATGAATTGAATAAGAAAGCATATAAATGAATTAATACTAAAACCTGAAATACAGGAAAGTTATTGGGAGTGTTAAGAAATGGTTCCAAAAAAGGGTACACATGGTAGAAATAATGATATAGATAAAATATGGAAAAGTGGAGATGTTTGGAAAAATCGATTTGTGGGAGGTACTTAGGGTTAGAGAAGTCTTAGAGGTGGAACCCTGTGGCACAAAAGAGCTGGAGTTACTCAGTCTTCCCATAAACACACTCAATGAGAAAAGCCCAAGTAAGGGTATAGAAAACAGGAAGTAGTATGAAAGCAAAGGAAACAACTCAACCACTCATAGCACTTTGAATTTGGGCCTCTCATCTCTAAAATTACTGAAAAGTGAATGCATGTTGCTTAAGCAAAAAAAAATTAAGTAATAGAAAAAAATCTTATTAAGGTTAGCATAAATTGCAGTCAAAACTAAAATTTAATCCCGTAATTAAACCATTAAGTTTTGTTTATTATTACAAGTAGGAAATAATATAGGACATTCAAAACACTAATTGAAATGATAACTGTTTCTCGGACTCAATAAAGTTACCCTTTTAGAAATGAAGAAAAATAACAATCATGGAATCTATAATTCTAGATCCAATAAAGTAATCTGTTAAAAATGAAAAGAAGAAGGGGGCCGAAGAAGTGGTGCAAGCTGAAAGGCATCTGCCTTGCACACGCTCTAACATAGGATGGACCAGGGTTTGATCCCCTGACATCCCATATGGTCCCCCAAGCCAGGAGTGATTTCTGAGCACATAGCCAGGAGTAATCCCTGAGAATCACAGGTGTGGCCCCAAAACAAAACAAAACCAAACAAACAAACAAAAATCAAAAGAAGGAGTAGGAGGGATAACACAGTGGTAGGGCATTTGCCTTGCAATGTTCTACTGGGAATGGAACCAAGTTCTATCCCTGACATCCCATATGGTCCTTAAAGCCTGCCAGGAGTGATTTCTGAGCTCAGAGTCAGGAGTAACCCCTGAGTGCTGTCGGGTGGGGCCCAAAGCCCCCAAAATATTTGAAAAAGAAAAAAAATGAAAAGAAAACAAGGACTTTTTGGGACCAGAATGATAGTACAAAAAATAGGGCATTTGCCATGGACATTGCCTACTTGGGTTCAATCCCTGAATACCATATGGTTCCTCCAAGCCCACCTGAATTAATTTCTGACTAGAGAGTAGGAGTAACTCCTGAGCACCACTGAGGATGGCCAGTGTACCAAAAAAGAAAAAAAAAACATAAATAGAAATAACAAAACAAGCAAAGTTACAAAAAATCTAGAAAAACAAAAAGCCAACAAGAACTTTTAAAGTAGATAAAAACAAAAATAAGTAACTAACTAAAAACTTGCACTATAAGGAACCATAGGTGGCCTCAGGATGAAAGGGAAATCTGAATTTAAGTATGAGGACAAGCAGTGCTTGTGCTATGAAAAAATAAATTACAGGGAAAAATGTCAAAATATAATTTTCCTGTTATAAAACTATGTGTTTCTATATATTTAAATAATAAATAATATATAGTTATGTAGATGGCATATAATATATTTAAAAACTAGACAATTGGAAAGAAATCTCTTAAATTTTTATTCTGTTTTCAAATTTCTTGCAATTTTCTTGTAATTTTATGCCAAAATAACTTTAAAAAATAACCACATTTAGAAACCTGAGAAATAGTGTAGCCATCAATCCTGGTTCCATTCCTGGTACCAAATACTGTCCCCAATCCAGGCATATTTTTAGAGTGGGTTCAGGATTAAGCCCTGAGCAGAGCAGAATGTGAATTCAAAAAAGCAAAATATATTGATAAAAATATTTAAATAATATGATGTGAGATAAGCATTTTAAAATATATATTTTATTCTCATACATTATATTGGTTTTCTTATAACTATTACATAGATGTAGCACAAACTGCGTGGTTTAGAACAACAAGAAATTTATTGTCTCATAGTTGTGAGGATAAGAATTTGGAAATGAAAGTCAGAGAATGATTTTTTTCTTACCTCTTATAGCTTCTTGTATTCACTGAAGTTTCTTGACTTATGGGTGGATTCTCTCCAAATTATCTGTCTGCATCTTTTCTTTTTGATAAGTACAGTGGCCTTAATTGCTAAGAATTAATTCTAATGACTTTATATTACTTTGGTCATCTGTAAAGATACTTTTATAAAATCAGCTCACATTCAAAGGTACTTGGGGTTTAAAACTTTGATGTGTTTTTAAAGATTCCCCCAAAAACTGGAAATCGAGCTCCCATATGATTCAGCTATACCACTCCTAGGAATATACCCTAGGAACACAAAAATACAATACAAAAATCCCTTCCTTACACCTATATTCATTGCAGCACTATTTACCATAGCAAGACTCTGGAAACAACCAAGATACCCTTCAACAGATAAATGGCTAAAGAAACTGTGGTACATATACACAGTGGAATATTATGCAGCTGTCAGGAGAGATGAAGTCATGAAATTTTCCTATAGATGGATGTACATGTAATCTCTTATGCTGAGTGAAATAAGTCAGAGAGAGAGAGAAAGATTCAGAATGGTCTCACTCATCTATGGGTTTTAAGAAAAATGACAGACATTCTTGCAATAATAATTTTCAGTCACAAAAGAGAAAAGAGCTGGAAGTTCCAGCTCACCTCATGAAGCTCACCACTAATAGGGATGAGTTTAGTTAGAGAAATAACTACATTTTGAACTATCCTAACAATGAGAATGTATGAGGGAAATAGAAAGTCTGTCTAGAGTACAGGTGGGGGTAGGATGGGGAGGAGGGAGATTTGGGACATTGGAGATGGGAATGTTGCACTGGTGATGGGTGGTGTTCTTTACATGACTGAAACCTAAACACAATCATGTATGTAATCAAGGTGTTTAAATAAAATATATGTGTATATATATATATATATATATATATTTAAACAAAAACAGAAAAACAATTCAGTATATAACAAGTCACTACTAAAAATTATTTTGAAGATATACATAGATGGGAAAATAAATATAAATGTATATTATTTAAGTCCTGGTAATTTGTAAGTTCACACAAAAATTTAGTATGTATCCTAAAATTAATAGAGTTATTACTTTTCATTTACTGATGAAAATCCTCAGATTCTAGCAAATTAAATATGTTTCTCAAAAACTCAGATATAGTGAGTCATTGTTTAAATTTCAAAGCATCATTTTTAATCACTACATTTTATTTATTTTTTGTTAATTAGACTAAACAGAATTTTGAACAGGTAGCTTTAGGATAGAGGCCTGACTAGGCTTGAAATAAAAAATAGAATATTAGACCTAAAACTAGAATACAAGATTCTCAAGCCAGAGACATTTATAAAGTAACAGGCTATGTCCTTTCTTTCCTAATTTGTAAAGAAAAACAAACACATCAAATGTAAGTTCATGCTTAACGAAGCTGATTAATTTTTCAAAGGAGGTGACTGTCACATAGATATAATTCAGTCATATTTTGGGTGAGCTTTTGATATAATACACATCAAAGGCGAACACATAAGGTTAATGTAAAAGGTTGGTGGAGAAAAATAGTCAGATAAACATTCTACAGTGACTATTAGAATGGAAGGCATAAGGTCTCTAGAAAGTGACCTTGGCTCAGTTATAAAAGATTAATCAATGTCGAGTTAATCTAACTTATGAATCAGTTACCTAGAACTGCTTTAGATGTACTCTTATATACAGCATAATATTTTGTTTGAGATAAAAAGCAAATCATCCAGGGGCTAAGGGAGGAGGTATGGGAGGCTGGGAAGTATGGAGGAAAGAGTTCATCACTGGTGGTGGGAATGGCCCTACTTCACTGTCTCTTTGTGCTTGAAATACAACTGTGAATGACTCATAATTCATATTTGTCTCAATAAAAAATATTATTAAAAAGGAAGCTAAGTCATCTAAGAAACTTCATAGAATTTCTATCTTATTTCATTTAGAGAGAGCTGAGTATCAAAAGATTTGAATAAATAATATGATTGAAATTCTTTAGTTATCAAATTATAAATTAAAAAACAAATTTAAATTTAGGTTTTTTAAATTCCTGTTCTCTTCTAAAGCACAATGCTATATTATTTTACATAGCATATTTTCTCACTTTTTATTTGGTATTTTCTTTGTTTGTTTGTTTGTTTGTTTATTTTCGGACCACATCCTGAAGTGCTCAGGAGTTATGCCTGGCTCTGAGCTCAGAAATTGCTCCTATGCTCTGGAACCACATGGAATCCTGGAAATGGAACCTGGGTCTGACTTGGGTCAGAGGCATGCAAGGCAAACACCCTACCACTGTGCTACTTCTTCAGCCCCTAGTATTTTCTTTTAAAGTTCTCAATAAGTACTAATTAATGGATGTAAAATCTAGGAAGAGTTTTATTGAAGATTACAGAAAATCTGACAGGAAGAAAATAAAATGCATTTATCATGTCAAAAAATCTTTTATTCAACTCCTCTGTAAGGATTCTATTAAACAAACTTCAAATTCTGACACATTGCATAAACTATTTATTTCTTAGAACATAGTCTTATGTTTTCATAACAAGTTTTATACTTCCAAGTATAGCCTAGGATCTAGTGATTATATCATAAGTGGCCCTTTCGCTCTAAAGTTCTAGAATTCAGTAATTACATGTTTATAAAAGTGGATTTCACTTACTTTCTGAAGAGAAAAGAGATAAAAAGATTTTTAGTGATTATCAGAAGCTAGCCATTTGATTTTTTAGTTTTTACCACTTATTTCTGAAGGGTCGTTCAGAGTTCAGTCATAGGTGACTAAAGCCATATCGGTGACTCTTCATCCCTGCCCTGCGATCTTTTCTTCGATTCCCCTTCTAAATGTTCATAAAATTTCAACTTAAACATGTTTTCTAGCTGAAATAATGACTAATGGACAGTTGCTAAGAGGTCAAATCGTGGGCCAGAGAGATAGCATGGAGGTATGGCATTTGTCTTGCATGTAGAAGGACTGTGGTTTGAATCCTGGCATCTCATATGGTCCCCTGAGCCTGTCAGCGGCGATTTCTGAGGGTAGAGACAGGAGTAACAACTGAGCACTGCCTGGTGTGACCCAAAAAACAAAAACAAAACAAAAAAAGAGGTCAAATGGTCTGTGGTCTTGCCATTTATTGTGGAAGTAAAGGCTGGTTTTTGAGATATCATAATTAAATAAAGTTAAGAGAGATTGTAGAGTTAAGAAAATCCCCTTTTATGTGGGATCCATAGTACATGGGTAGGATTTGCCTTGTAAGCAGCTACTTGGCTTTAAATCTTATCAGTTCATATGGTGCCCTGAGTCTGCCAGAAGTAATCCCTGAGCATAGGAGAAATACCTGAATACAGGTGGGTATGATCTTCCCCACAAAAATAATCTCCTTTTTTGACTTATTTTTTTAAATATAATTTTTATTTTGAGCATAGTGGCTTACATATTGTTGACAATAATATTTAGGTACATATTTACATAAAATCAGGGGGATTCCCATCACCGATTTGTCCTCCCTATACCTTCGTTTTCGTCCTACCTCCCAAATCCTCCTCCCTCACCCTGGGGGCTGCTAGAAAATGTGGTCCCTGTACCTAGTTTACTACTTAGTAGTCTTGCACCTGTTTGGTTTTGGTGCCTCCTTTATTTCCCCCTCTAACTGGGAGGCAGGACTAGATAGTTCATGTTATGTGGTTTTGTTTGAAGAAGAGAAAAGTAATAAACGGGGTAAAAGTCTAATATGCCGAAAATGGGCGGGATTCTTCTAGAGGCTCTCATCATCTGTTTGAGAGATGAAGGAGAAAAATAAGGTGTAACACCCAAACAGTACAAACAGAAGTGTCAAATATCCAGTGAGCACTCCAACAATAACAATGATAAGCACCACAAAAATAGCCATGGTCTTATTTTTTAAGTCAAATGACTTTAATAAATATGAGAGAGAAGACAGAGAACAAGGACATTGCAAAATAAAAGAGAAAATTTTAAACCCAAGTCTATCCCAGAATAGAACTTACTTCCTTTAAAAAATTTTTTCCTGTGTTATTTAGCATTCATTCACTGAAATGAGGTCTCCATTTATCGGGAGAAAGCATTATATTAAAGATAACCAGAAATAAGTTTGTTTGTTTGCTTTTAGTTTGGAAGCCATTCCATCCTCTGCTCAAATGTTAACTTCTGGCTCTGCAAGAAGGAATTACTCCTGGAAGATGTGGAAAATCAAACCTGAGTTGGTAGCATGCAAAGTAAGTGCTGTCTATCTGTTCTACATGAACTCTCTCCCCAGAAATACTCTCTTGAGACTCTATAACAAAGTTTCATTACTATTTTTAATTTAATGATATTAAAAAGCTATTACATATGTGTATATTCAATACAATACTCTTTTGCCTTTAAAGACTATAAAATACTTGTTGAAACAAATAGAAGAAACTTGAACTATTATTATGCAAGAATACTTAGGAATTAATTAAGAAATGAATAATAGTAGAGTACAATTACTGCTTATTTTCACTCCTGTGTAGAATTTAAATAATTACCCTCTTGTCTCTTGGAAAACCCTAGTGATTATGGGAAGAACAAGAAATGGAATAGAACAGGTAGAAGGACCTGTTTGGTAAAATGCCACAGAATGTTTGGGTGGGTGCTACCGAGGCCAATGCACATATAGTGGAAAGTTCTACTCTTAAAATCCTAGACTCCTTTAAACAAATAGTAAAGTAATTTAAAAGCAGGGAAGCCACATAACACCAAAAGTACTTTTTTTTTTGTTGTTTTTATTGTTGTTGTTTTTTTGGGGGGTGATCACACCTGACAGCGCTCAGGGGTTTCTCCTGGCTTTATGCTCAGAAATCGCTCTTGGCAGGCTCCAGGGACCGTATGGGATGCCGGGATTCAAACCACCATCCTTCTGCATGCAAGGCAAACTCTCTACCTTCATGCTATCTCTCAGGCCCCAAAAGTATTTTTTAAATTTAAAACTTAAACTGTGTTTGCTTCGCATCCAATTTCATCTATTATTCACTCTCGTAATACTCTTGTTATCTCTTTACCTTGCACTAGGAGGTGGCCCAAAATTGACTTTAAGCTCCCTTTGTTTGACTTTCTTTAGTTTATTTAGCTGCTTTTTTTATTTCTACTTCGAAGTGGCCTCCTCGCTTAAACTGATTGAAATTTATCCTGTCAGGTCTAAGCTGTCTGAAGTACCATATTTTTCACTCTATAAGACGCACCTGACTATAAGACGCACATAGTTTCTTGATGTTCTGCTAACCTTAACTCAGGCTTCAGCTCTAGGTGGCATTCTCTCCACAAGACACATTTTTGGGGAATAAAGGTGCATCTTATGGTAATTTGTTCAAGGATTGACCTGCTATATATACAAAGCCACACCCATTCTGTTCCTCCAGATCTCACTGTTCTCACTTGTTGGTGACAGATTGAGGCTACAGTCTCTTCAAATTCAAAGACTATTTTCTTTGGTTAACTCAGGTAGTGACTTCCTAAGCATTGACTAGGGGCTTCATAGGCTCTGCTAGTAATTCTAAATTCACCAGCCCAGCCATTCAATACAAGGGCTGGAGAATTTGATGTTCTGAAAAACTGGTGATGCCAGCAGTTTTGAAATCCTCCAGGACTGAATCAGGTTGGATGCATCCTAAGCATTTAACTTCTTTGTTTTAAAGGGTAAGCTTTTGAGATCATATGTCTGTTGGTGTAGTCAACTATATCCTTTCTACAGTGAGCATGGAGAGATGTTTTTAAGGCAAACCATTCCGGGCTGAAGTGATATAGCACATCCATAGAGTGTTTGCCTTGCATGCAGACCTTGGATAGACCCAGGTTAATTTCTGGGCATCTCATAAGGTCCTCTGAGCCTGCCAGGAGCGTTTTCTGAGTGCAGAGCCAGGAGTAACCGCTCAGTGCTGCCTGATGTGGCCACAAAGCCAAATAAATAAATAAATAAACAAAAAATAAAGTAGAACATACACATATGCACAGAGCTTTTAAAATTACTTCCCCTTTCTCTCACTTGGTGAATACATTAGAAAATTCAAACTTTGCTCACTTTATTGCTAAAGCCAAAGGAAAATCTAAGAACTCAGATCAATCTCTCCACATTTACTTCATAAACTCAACTTTACTAGGTATTCCTTAGACTTTTTTCACTGCAGTCTTGGTGCAACTAGAGACCTCAATAGTTCTTTTGATCTTCCTTTGTCTTCTGAAAACAAGAGTTCTTTATAACTATTTCCTCTCTTTTTCTCTGCCTATTTAAGAAAATACATTTTGGAGGTAATTAATAACAACAACACTTAATCTATTTGTTGTGACTGTGTGTGTTTATATTTATTATAAAGAACATGAATACAGAGAATTGAGATTATGTGGCTGGAGAGATAGTACATGAAGTAGGGTTCTTGCTTGCCTTACATGTAGCCAATCAAGTAAATTCTCAGCATCCCATATGGTCCTTCCATCTCTGTCAGAAGTATATTCTGAATGTATAGTTAGGTGCAACCCTTGAGTATCCCCTGATATGGCCCAAAATATAAAACAAACAATAAAAAACAAAAGGTGGGTCCAAAGCAACAGCATAGCAGTAGGGCCTTACCCTTGCATACAGCCAACACTGGATAGACTCTAGTTTGATTCCCAGCACCCCATATGGTCCCCCAAGCCCAGCAGGAGTAATTTCTGAGCACAGGGCCTAGAGTAAACCCTGAGTACCACCAACTGTGACCAAAAACCAAAAAAAAAAATCCAAAAACAAAACAAGGGGCTGAAGCAATAGTGCAGTGGTAGGGTATTTGCCTTGCACTAACTGACCAAGGATGGACCTCAGTTTGATGCCCCATCATCCCCCCCCACATCTCATATGGACCCCAAGCCAGGAGTGATGTCTGGGCACATAGCCTGGAGTACCCCTGAGGGTCACCAGATGTGGCCCCAAAACTAAAAAAAAAACTAAATTAAACTAAACAAAAGATGAGATGATATGTCAAGGTCCACAAAATTAAAACAGGTATGAAACTATCCCATTCATTCAGCGCACTTTGAACCATATTGTTCCACCTCACAAATGGAGGGGGAAATAATTGAAGGGTACCAAGACCAAACAGTCATATGAACATCAAGTAGAAATAAAAAACGATCAAACTTAAACACCAAATCCAAAGCTAACAACAGTATCAATACTTAATTTACAACATACTAGACACAGAGAGGACCACTTATAATAGCAGCTGGAGGGTAAAAGAGGGGGATATGGAATGCATGCTGGGAACTGGGTGGAGGGAGGATAACATTGATGGTTGGAATGCCCCTGATTCAATTTCACTATGTACCTAAAATATTACTGTGAAAGATGTAATCCACGTTGATTAAAATAAAAAAATGCAGAAAAATAAAAAAAAAGAAATCAAGAGAAGTAGAATGGCTTTCTCGAATACAGGCATGAGTTGGAAAGGAGGGGGTGAGGGCATTGGTGGTTGGAATGTTGCATGGGTGAAGGGAGGTGTTCTGTTTATGACTGAAACCCAACTACAATCATGATTGTAATCATGGTGCTTAAATAAATATTTTATATTAAAGAAAGAAATAAACTTTCATTTTGATGAAAACACATCCTGAAGTTAAACTTTTGGGATCAAATACTTCTCTTTCACATACTTGGTATGTCGTTGTGGGCAAACCATTTATGGGTTTTTGAAGCCATTTTTTTTCCTCTGTGAGACGACAGAAGATACAAGGAGTGAACATCTCAATTTGTTTGATTGACTCCCAAATGAGATGATCTGGGCAAAGCATTTAGCACACAGTGGTCAGTGCTCAGTAAGTTTTGACTAAGATTCAAGAAATAGAAGAAACTGCGGACCACTTATCAGTGCATAAATGAACACAACGTGTGAAATGGATTTTTGCCCTGAGTTTAGCAAAGCCATTCTATTCTCCCAAATGATGTGGAAAACAGCCACATAGGCTTCTGCATGATTTCTTTGGCCCAGCGTGCTTGCTAGTAACATTTAAAAAAAAAAAGTGCTGTCCAAGCTGTTAGCTGGAATTGAAAGATACAGTGATGGTTAGAGGGTCCATTTAGTAAGAGCAGAAAAATGCACTGGGAGTGAATCATTTATCTGGACACAGAAGGCTGAGTCAGGGATAATGGGCTATCACGTAGGCAACTTGGGTTACAGCCAAGAACATTGGGTGATTATTGCTCTTAGGAACAATTTCAAGCCTGGCCTTAATACAGTACCCATGCCCCCTCTTTACTCACTCCCCAGTTTGGGAGTTCTAAAATGTTCCCTCAGTTAAAACTCCAGAGAAGGAATCACAGACTGGCAGAAGAAGGAACAACACATTTTGCTGTCCATTGGATTACAAATGGCACTGGATTCCTGTCCAACAAGCTCTGTATGATCAGGGAAACTCTCAGTTCAATATGGGAAACAATATGCAGGAACTTATCACTCTTTCATCAATGAGTAATACATGTTTTAGGAAGTAGTTCTTCCAAGTTAAAGGGGTTCATATCAGATTGTATAAACAGGCTTGAGAAAGGTTCTTGTGGGAAGGAACTCATTGAGGAAATTAATTTTTGATGACCTTCAAACTAACTAGTCAATCATTTTATATACTAGGGTTAATTTAGAGTTATTAATCATTTTATGAGATAAAATGTCCAGATAATGCCTGAAATAAGTAACATAATTAGTACACCAAATATTTTATTTATAAGAACCTGTGTGCAGTTATCTATAGCTTAGTACTAGATAGACTAGCCAATTGCATGTATAATAGTTATTGTCCTCAGTGATTAGTGAAATGAATGGGTGGTAATATTTTTACATTACTGAAAACCTTGATACCATTATACTATTTTTACCTTAAGGCAAATGCAATTTGTGTATAGCTATTCTAAGTTTTCTTCTAGTTTCTTGAGATAAAACAATGGACAAAGGCAGGTCAAGAACTTTTGAAGTTATCTATTCAACACTAGAAATAGAAGAAACAACTTCAAAAGTGAAGCCAATATTATCATACTAAAAGGATATATTTATTTAGGATAATGGAAAATTTAAATATCTATGTCAGGAGAGAAAAAAACAGGGAGTAAAGATGGGCATGACCTAAAATGGTTAATGATTCTACAAAACCATAACTTGAGTTTGAGTGTTATATTGAGATTCATGGAGAAACAGCAGCCAGTTTTCAAAAAAGAAGCCCCAAGAGATTGATTTTTAACAGAGATCTTGAGTGCAGAAAGTGTAGAATGGAATAAAGTCTTTTAAAGATAGCTGGTAAAATGTTCTAGGTGATAAGTTATTCTAGCTTTGAAGCTAAAACAATGTTGTTGAATTTACAGATTGTGTTTAAACCTATTTTCCCTCTTATTGGTTGTATGGTCTTAGAAAGCTATTTAAAAGTGCTAGTCTCAAATTCTTTCCTTCAGAAAATATAAGCAATACAAGTGCCTACACTGTGATATTAACAAACCAATGTTTGGCATAGGATGAGTATGCTGCCTCTCATATATTCATTATTACTATTAAGTGTGAGTAATGCTGAAAAATAGATATATGTGCATAATTACAGAGATACTTCGAAAAATGGAAATTAATTGACTGCTAGGATAAAGCAGGTTAGATTCAGCATCAAGACTAATTAGTCAGACAATATTAAGAGACATGCAACTATAAATTTATGACATAACTCTATTGCTATCTCTTTGAGTGTGTCTTTCTCTCTCTCTCTCTCTCACACACACACACACACATACACACACACAAACACACACACAACTCCCGCTGCACCAAATTAAAGGATTCTTTGGGGCCAGAGTAATAATGTGCAGCTAGTGCATTTGCCAGCCTAGATTTGATTCCCAGTACACTGGATGGTCCCATGATGCTGCAATGAGTGATCAATGAATGCAGAACCTGAACACTGCCAGTGTAGCCAAAATATGCACACACACATACACAGACATAGACACAAAAACACAAAGGATGCTACGTAAGTAAACCATATTGATTATAAAATAAAATTGATAACTTCCTCTCTTCTCTCAATTGATTTATCATTGATTAACAATACTTGAATATTTCACATATCTAGCTCAAAATTTTGCATATTTATAAAACAACTGCACCAAACAATGAAGTTCCAGTGCTTTGCATAATCGAGGGGTTAATTTTGTTCTTTTGTTGTCAAAATTATGCTTTAGTTGTTTATATTTCACATGAAAGTGAAACTATGCAGTAATTGTCTTTAACTTCCTATTTCTTTTACTTAACATAATCACAATTTTCTATCCATTTTGTACTAAAAGCCTTAATTCCTCTAATAGCAGAGTAATATACTATTGAGTATTTGAACAGAAGACTCTTTATTCAGACATCTGGATGGGCTTTTTGGAGGATTCTCTGTTTTTACTCTTAGGAACAATGCTGCTAGGAATATTCATATGCAGCTCTATTTTCAAGTTAATATTTTCATATGGTTCATACAAAATTAGACAAATTGTGAAGGTCATCACAAAGAAAAAGCCAGAATAGGGGAAGATTGCAATCAGTATAAGATCAGGGAATCCTGCACCAGATATCTGAAGAAAATATTTGTGAAGAGTTCCTTTATTTATTCAACAAGTATTTACTGAGCATAATCTACTTGTCAGGAGTGTACGAAGTATTGGGAATAAAGTAAGGAATAGGACTGAGGAGTCCCTTAATCTTCAGAAATGCATTATCGTGGAGATCCAGAATTAGTTTTAACCCACAGAACAACTCTAAAAACCATACTTTATTACACGCCATATTTAATATTGATGGAAAACTTGATTCCCTGTTATCTGGCATGTGTGCTGTTCCCCAGGTATTGAAAACATTTACTGCCTAAAATTAATTGGTACACTTACTTCAGAAACCTCAGAATTTGCACCTACTTGAGGTTGGCCAGATGACAAGAGTCTATTGATCATAATGAGGCTTTAAAAAGGAAAGGATAGAAGGTCAGTTTTCATATCACAGGGTGAAAATAGTTCCGTGATGCAACTCATCAGTCTCCCAGGGTCAGCTTGACATTAAACTCTTGCTAAAACCACACTTTTTCTCAAATGTATCTCATACAATCTCTAGCTCCTTCACTTTCTTAGTGGAGTGTCCTATGAGAATTCCTTCAGTAAGTGATTATTTTTTTTTACATCTACACACAATTCAGGTTCTAGTTCTAAGAAATTCAAACCAAGGCATTATCAACTTTCAGTGCTAATCTTTGTCTCCAGACTTAGAGGTATTTTTTTGTGTGTCTTAATTAAAATAAGTAAGCATACCTGTAAAATAATATACCACACAATTAGATTAAATACTGTAAATAAAACACCCCAGAATTAGTATTGCTATTTATTAATCTATACAGTTTCAGTTTCTGTTATCACATTATGGAGGATAATGTTCATAGTTTTTAAATGCCACATATTTCCACACATCACATTTTATTATGGCTTTCTGGTGTGAAGTAATTTTATCGCTACTTGTCTATATTAATAACTCAGATATTTTAGATCTTTCCACTCAAAATGAATTATACAACGATCCAAGAAGCATGCCACTTGAAAACCCAGCAGCCGCCACCCACACCTGCCATCTCCTGGCAGATCCACTAATATGCTTCAAAAGAAAATGGTGGCCACCAAGTCTCCTCCCTCTTAGTCTAGCCCAAGTTAATAACTCTGGGTCTTCTCAGAATGGGACTGGGCATATTCCTCCTGAAGTCACACCCAACACCCTATGACTGAAATGGCCTAACTCCACAATTTAACCTTATCAAACTGCCAAGTCATCCAATTATTTCCAGAACTATATATAGATCATAGACCGAACAGCCACATGAGGTTGTGCATCACCTCAAGATGTCATAGTAGTGTGAGCCCACAAAATGATCACAGCCAATTTGAGGGAACATTGCCTAGAAGACCACCAAGCTCCATGAGCCTACATAATACTACACAGAAGGCTCAGCTAACCACGTTTCTGGTCAAGAGAAAATTATTTTGGTAACACCATTAGGAGATAGAATAACTATTGTATATTGTCCCATAGTAATGTAAGTGTTGATGATTTTACTTGTTTTTGCTTTATAATAAACCATATGAAATAAAATGGTTTATGCTTGCAAAATGGAATAGGGTAGTGAGTGGGAAACTGGGGATACTGGTGGAGAAAAGATAGCGCTGGTAATGGAATTGGTGTTCAGACATTTGGTGCCCAAGACAGCTGGATTATGAACAACTTGGTAAATCACAGTGTTATAATAAAAATTGTTAAAGAAAAAAAGATCTAAGAACCATGATACCTATAAAGTCTATGTAATATGTGCTGCAATTATATTAAAAATTGTCTATGGATATAAAATAGTTAGATGTAAAATAGACTATAGAAAAATCTATAATCAAGCCTGTATGTTATAACAAAACCAAGAGGACACAGTTCTCTTGGAGTAACTGTAATCACCATTTCTATGTTAAATAGAGCTAAGGTAAAGGATTTTGATGAAATATTTTGGTATATAAAATTATAAATATTTGGCTTTCTAGGTTTCTATGTTCATAAAAAATGTTCATTGTTACCATGCAATTATACATACATTTACCAGTGATAGTTTGGAGTGCTAGAAACTTCTGTAAAAGATAAAAAAAATGGAAATGAATGTTTCAAAGAGTATAGATGGTCTTCAATAGCTACATCCATCTGATCTCTATTCCATATTTCTAGTCAGCACTCATTAATACCTTTTTTACTTAAATAAAATGTTAGGCTATTTCTTTTATCTCACGTCTACAAAATAGGTTTATTTGAATAAATATACTGGATGACACAGAACTAAACAAACAATAGTCAATATATCCATCAAAATGTGTGAATATTACATTATAAATATATTTATATATAAGCTAAACACATACCAATCTATAAATATAAACTAATAGACATAAACTAATTTATATAAATTAAACTAATATATATAACTAAAACTAATATATAATCTATAGATGACACTATATCTTATATTAGTGTAATTTATATAAACTAATTTACATATTAATTAGTTTTATTATAATTTATGATTTATTATATTATATTATTATAATAGGACCTATATTATTGATCATATTGTATAATTTATTTTGTATGTTCATTAATAACTATCATTTTATATAAACTAATACATATAAACTTATTCATATATTATAATACTATATAATATGTTATATATATTAGTTTTTAAGCTACACTGACTATACTCAGGTATTCCTCTTTTGGTGGCATGAGGGAACCATATGTAGTACTGGGGATCACAGTTGGGTCTGCCTGACGCAAAGCCATTGTCCTTCTGTCCTATCACTACAATCCTATATTTTAAAATTTTATTTGAAGACAAATTCATGTTAAACTCGATGGAAGTCATCCTCATCTCAAAATATATTATTTTCTAACATTATACATTTGCAAAGAATGGAAAAAAATTTGAAAGACAAAGTTTGCCTTCAGGATAATAAAATTCAGGCTAAGTCCTCCAGCATAATTTTATGCTGTGCAACTAATTGGGTATTTGGAGCTGGAAAATGCCTTAGCTTCTCTGGTTTTGAGACATGTTGAATATAAAATTAGGGGTCAACCCAGGTGAGGTGAGTTCCTTAATAGCTTCTTGAAATTTTAACACTTTTAATTGAACTAGAATTCCTCCAGGGTAGAAGTTTCTGTAGCCTTAAAAATAATTTTCTATGGGGTTGGAGATCTGTTAAAACACCTTTTAAAAGAAGCGTTCATGTCCCATACACATAGAGTAGGTGATGGGCAGGATGCCTGAAAAGATATTCCACTGCAAATAGTTTTCTTTACTCCTTGACAGAAGGTTTCAGAGCCCAAAGGCAACTTCCACCAGGATAAAAATACTTACTGCCATAAATACAGACATGCTTATGTAACTCTAATGCTGATTTCTTTCCACCATTTTGCAAGAACTCAGGAGTGATGGCCTTTGCTGACATCCTCAAGCAGGTCATCAGGCATTAAAGCTCTACTCCCTGTCTCTTATAATCAGAACTTTGCTGATTTAAACAATCTCTTAGCAAGCTGCTGAAAGGAATGTTAAGTCAAGAATAAATATTATTCTTGCTTATATTTATATATATTATTCCTATTTCTTTCTTCCTTTCTATATTTTTGTGTTTTAATATTTTATTTTGTTTTGTTTTGGGGACACTCCCAGGGACATTCAGGGGTTACTACTGGCTATGCACTCAGAAATCATTCCTGGCATGGGGGATCATATGGGACACCGGGAGATTGAATCCAGTCCATCCTAGGTTAGCAGTGCAGGCAAAAGCTCTACCACTTGCGCTACAGCTCCGGCCCTTGGTTTTAGTTTTAATGTTTCTTTGTTTCACCTGTTTGAACTAAATCCAGGAGTGTTCAGGGGTTACTTCTGGCTCTTTGATAAGAAATCACTCCTGGTGACACACAGAGGACTATATGGGGTCCTGTGGATTGAGTCAGTCAGGCAGCCACATGCAAGTCTTAAATTTAGGACTCAGAGAGAGTACTGAAGTAAGACAGACAGTGAGGAAAACAATTTAAGATAATAAAAGGAGTTGTACAAAAGTGATTTCTGCACATGTATATTTTTGTGTGTGGCCCAAAAACCAAAAATAAGAAAAAGAATTTTTATATATGTCTGAAAAAAGAAAGATATTGAGACCCCCAAGAATACTAACTTTGGGTACAGAGACATAGTACAGCTGTAGAGCTTTTGCCTTGCAAGCGGCTAACTCAGGACATACCCAGGTTCAATCTCCAGCATCCCATATGGTCCCCTAAATCTTCCAGGAGAGAGATTTCTGAGTCCAGAGCCTGTAGTAACCTCTGAGTGCTGTCAGGTGTGTCCCCAAACCTAAATAAATAAATAAATATAAAAAAGAATATTAACTCAAAGTTTATTAAAATCCTGATAGCAAGCTTTAAAAACCAGTGATGGAGAATATAATAAGAACAGAACCTTAACCTCAATTTTGCCTTTGTCCTAATTAAATCCTAGATACATAGTGAATAACCCTGGCTGAATAATGAGTTGTTACTCAACTGCTGAGGCATTTTCCTCCCCTTTAGTGAATACAGTCTTTAAAAATCCTTCCTCAAAACTGTGAAATGACTGTTTTAAGAGAAAATTGCTATCCAAGACTGAGCACTTGATATATTTTCTAAAACTTTTAGGTATTTCAGGCTGATGTCAGAGTACAACAGGTAGAGAGCTGATTTTGCTGCCAACCCAAGTTTATTCTCCATACCACATACTGTATCCCAAGACCCATCGGTAGTAATCTCTAAATAAAGTCAAGAGTAGTTGTGAGCATCACCAGGTATAGGAGCCCCTCAAAAGAATCAAATTTCATGTATTTTATTTATTTCCACAGAATCCAAAAATTCTTGATCTTAATTCTTCCCCAGAAAACGTCCTAAACAAGGATTGAGTAAAAAAACAAAAAGTTACCTCTAAATACCCAAGCCAAAGAGAATGACAATAGAATCCAGAGACCCAAACTATACCAAGCTAAACACAAAATGGACTTGTTACACTAGTAATACAGGGGTCTAAGCCTACAGGTATGGGATGCATGCTAGGAAATAGAGTGGAGAGAGGTCAACACTGGTGGTAGGAATGGCCCTAATTCACTGTCACTATATCCCTGAAATACAACTGTGAAAGACTTGTAATTTACATTGGTCTCAATAAAAATTAAATAAATAGAAAAAAATTCCTAAACAGTTTTATAGCTTTTGTCCAAATGTATTATTCAAACCTGTGTTTTAATTTCTTTTTTGGGGGGAGGGGGGCAAACCTGGTGATGCTCAGGAGTTACTCCTGGCTCTGCATTCTGAAATTGCTCCTGAGCATCACAGGATGTGGCTGAAAAAACAAAACAAAACAAAACAAGACAAAAAAAATTGCTCCTGCAAGCTCAGAGGACCATAAGGGATGCTAGGAATCAAACTCATATCTATCCTCCGTCCAGAGCATACAAGGCAAAAGCCCTACCACTGTGTTATCACTCAGGCCCCACTTTTTTTGAAATATTTTATATATATTTTAATACTTTATATTTTATGTTTTACTTATTAATAATTTAAATTACAGTATTTGTTTTAGAAAGTATGTCTATTTGAAACATAATGTAATCTGTAAAGAATTAGAGAAGAATTATAAATAAAAAACAATGATTTTATGCCACAATTATTATATATGAAATTCTTAAACAAATTTTCCTTCAATAAACTTTCTCTTTATGTTTATTTTTATTCATTATTATTGTAGCTGAGGTAAATATTTACTTTTTTGGTAATATCACATTACAAATTTAATCACTTTTGTGTTTGTTCTTTCTTAATTGCCATATTAATGGCAGTCCAGATATTCATTGTGTGACGCACTATCATATACATCATTCTTTTATTTTCAATCATTTAGACTGTTTGCAACAGTTCTCCTCATTGTAATCCCTTTACTTTGTTACCATTTGGAGTTGTAAATTATTATGTCAGCACAAGGAATTTTTCTATTTTACCATTTTCTAAAGCTTTTCATTTTTTAAAGTAATATCTTTACTTAAGCACCATGATTACAAACATGTGGTTGGGTTTCAGTCATAAAAAATACACTCTCATTCACTATTGCGACCATCCCACCACCAATGACCCCCCATCTCCCTCCTCTCCCACCCCTGCTTGTCTTCGAGACAGAAACAGGAATTCTATTCCTCTCACTCACTACTATTGCCATGATAGTTGTTGGTGTCATTATTTATTTTTTGTGGTAAGCTTCGTTCATATCACAGGCCTCTCGTTCCAGGCCTCATCTCTAATGTCTCTGTGTATTATTATGATACTGTCTTTTATTTTTCCTAAATCCCACAGATGAGCGAGAGTGTTATTTCACCCTCCGACTTATTTCACTCGGTTGCAGAAAGCTGAATTATCTTTTAAGTTACTTGACCTCGGTCACATCAGAGCAGTTTTGGGTTAAAGATATGGCACAAAGCACTTAAAAACATGCTTTTAATAAATAGGAGGTCTGAGTTTTGATCCCTGCCATCACATGGGCTCTGAGCAGTGCAAGGTATGTCTCTTGTGACTCCTTGAACCACTGTGCCTGAACAGCATACTGGGCCCAAACATTGAACCAACTTTCCTGATACTTCTAAGAGTCCCCAAATTTAATTAAGAAAATCCTCTTAGTAGTATTTTATGTCATGTATATACACGCATGTATATATATACACATACATGTGTATATACATTAATATATTATAAGATATCAATTATATATTTACTTATAATATTATATATGTAATACTAATGTATATATGTATATACCTGTATGTATTTACATGCATATATACAAACATACAAATGTGTATATATCTAAGTATATATAACATATTATATCTATATCTACAATATTTATGTATATGTAATATCTCAGAAACTTAAAACAATGAAAATAACACTTGTATAAAAATTATCTTTTGTGGGGAAAAAAGACCATAACAATGGTATGATTCAATTTTAAGTATTTGAATTTAGTGATTTTCATTTCAATTACAACTCCAAATAACAAGATCCAAAAGCTTGGATTATTTACTTTTTATAATTCCCAGGAAGATGTTTCTTTCCCAGCCCCAAGTAAAAAGATAAATCAAATACTTTATTTCTATCTCCATAATATTACAAAGGCCATTAAATAGGCTAGTGTGCCAATCTATTGGCTATTGCCTTGCATGCTGCTAACCTGGATTCTATACTTGGCTGCATATAGCTGTCCATGAGCTTCAACAGGAGTGATCCCTGGAATTAGCATACAAGTTTCTCCAGATCATTGCCAGATATAAGCCAAAAAAATAGAGAGAAGATTATTTCATATAGTTCAAGGAAATGTCAGGACTGAGTATAATAGTAGATGATACATTTTAAATATCCCTATACATTTCATTCAGAGCTTGAAGGAAGGCCAAAATTAAAAACACTCTAATACATCATGTGAAAATAGATAATACAGTTGTTTGTGCTCAGCAATTGTTCTCTTTCTTATTTTCAACAAATAACATTTCAAATTCTACCATTTAGCTGTTGTAAATTTTATACCTATTCTGTTACACCATTTTTACCTGAAACATCATTTCTTGAAGATTATGTTTTCCCTTGATCAATGGAAGAATCAAATTAATAATGATTTAGAATGTTTGAAAAGATATTGTGAGAGATATAGTGAGAGATATAGTGAGAAGCATCAGAAAATATACAGTTTGATACCTAGAGAGACTGTGGAGAAAATTCAGTAAGACTGATCTTCTGAGCAATATGAGCATAATAATTTCAAAATTTCAAAAAAGAATTTGCTGAATAGTGAATGACCATATACAAAGCCTGTTCTTCCTTCAACATTTAGCAAAAATGTTCACTTCATGGAAGTCTTTGTTGATTTACCAAGTGGAAAGCAATCTCTATTTCTCTAAGCTCTCAAAGATCCTAAGAATATCCCTTTTCTGGGCTTTCATTTTTCTAAATTTTATACATTATTCCAAACAATATTTTCCATGTCAGAATACACATCTTACTTATTTTTCTGTTCCACATGACACATAATACAATGCATTAAGGTTAGGAACTGCTCATTAAATAGTTGAAATAGTTTTACAGAAATGACAAGTGAGTGATTGTTTACTGAAGACTAAAATTAAAGGGATGTCAGGGATGCTACTCTTTCCAATATGCAGATTATATCTGCAAATGTATGGTTTAATTTGAACGTTACCGAGAGCAAAGCATACTTATTTCTATAGCTCTCAACGTTACATACAAATCTAAAATGAGATTTCGTTTGCACTAAGAGAGAAAAAAAATCAGGAATGGGTGTGGGGCAACATAACAGTACAAAAACAAGGAATAACATGAAAGGGTATGATTTGTTTCCATTATCTATTTCTGCATAATACATTTATTTGAAACCTAGTGGTGCAAAATCACGAATAGCATATTACAGAACCAGTAATGCAGAAGTTTGGAATCAAAATGCCCATAAAAGGCTTCAGTATGTCAAGAGTTAGGTGGGGATATATCTTCCTGATGTTACATTCAGAATGTCTAGAATATTCTATAGATATTCCTGCCATTAGTTGAGGACATTGTTCACTTAACATATGGCACTTTACATGGATAAATGAGGGGTAATGAGAACAAGGACACAAAAGATAGAGGTCATTGCCTTTGAAATGACTTTGCATAACATATCAAAATCCATTCATTAGTAAAGAATAATTTGGTGCGGATGGGGCCAGAGAGAAAGCATGGAGGTAAGGCATTTGCCTCTCATGCAGAAGGTTGGTGGTTCAAATCCCAGCATTCCATATGGTCCCCTGACCTTGCGAGGAGCGATTTCTGAGCATAGAGCCAGGAGTAACTTTTGAGCACTACTGGGTGTGACCCCAAAAAAAAAACAAACTAAAAAAAAAATTGGTTCGGATAATACTCAAAGCATAAATGGTTCTGAAGTATTTTTGGAAGATCCTATAACCAGGGTTCACAAAGGAAATCCAAATGATGCTAATAAGAAAAATGCACAGAAAATGTAAGAGAAAGGAACGAAATGGAGCTGGTGGGGAAAAAAAAACTGTCAGAGATGAGACTAAAGTAAACATAGAAAGATTAAAGGAAAAATATAAAATATAACAAAATTGGGCCCGGAGAGATAGCACAGCGGTGTTTGCCTTGCAAGCAGCTGATCCAGGACCAAAGGTGGTTGGTTTGAATCCCGGTGTCCCATATGGTCCCCCGTGCCTGCCAGGAGCTATTTCTGAGCAGATAGCCAGGAGTAACCCCTGAGCACTGCTGGGTGTGATCCAAAAAAACAACCCCCCCAAATATATATATATAACAAAATTCTTGAATCACATACCTCCAATTGTATGCTAAATGTCTTGTTTTGTTTTTCTCCAGCAGTTGTAGTTATGAGAGCAGAAAATCTTTCTTAAAGAAATTATCTTTATGACCTCCCAAGAGGATCACAGGCCACCACAGAGGACACAGCCACTGCTTGTATTCTTTATCACAACCAACTGTCTCATTGGGTCCAGTACAATCCTTTTTTTAAAAAAAGAAGTTTTGATCCTGTAGCCCATGGAAGAACGTGCTTCAAAATCCTTGACCTTTTCCAATGTTCCTAGGGGCCAAAAGTGCTTAGAGAAGTGAAAAATTCAATTTCTTCGCTTGGCTTGTCATTCAGATCTTGAAAGGAATAGACAGACCATTGCATAGATCCCCCATAGTTTAAACTTCAAGACCCTAGGGAGGGAAAAATTGAGAGGTAGAAACTACCTCTTGGCCTCATGCTGAACAAAAAGTAATAGAGTAATCTTTGGGCAGGAATAAACGTTCATCCCACAGTTCTTACTATATTTTTCAACAAATAAACTTTAATTATTCTAACATTGCCCTAGCTAGTCACCACTATCTCAAATTAAAATGTTATGCAATTTCATGATTTTCTTAAAACAAAAGGTAAA
The DNA here is from genome assembly GCF_024139225.1 of Suncus etruscus. Lineage (NCBI taxonomy): Eukaryota > Metazoa > Chordata > Mammalia > Eulipotyphla > Soricidae > Suncus > Suncus etruscus. The sequence continues at coordinate 5,290,122 of NC_064852.1, forward strand.
TCATAAACTTCAAAATCTATCTCACTTCAGAATTATCGCTCTGGTCCAAGATGACTTTATAGCATGAACAAAGCAAAAGTCCTATTCCCTCATACTTTTAAGTAGAATAAGAAATTAATAAGTGACTCTGATAAGAGCTAGCAAAATACTCTAATTTAAAATGTCTTCTCCTGTGCCTGGAGCGATAGCACAGCGGTAGGGCCTTTTTGCCTTGCAGGCGGCTAATCCAGGGCTGACTGGGTTCAATCCCCTGACATCTTATATATTTCCCCAAGTCAGGAGCAATTTCTGAGCTCATAGCCTGGAGTAAACCCTGAGCATCACTGGATGTGGCCCCAAAACAAAACAAAACAAACAAAAATTTCTTCTAAGTTTATGCCAATCTATACCAATATTTTTTAAACCAAGTATTTGCTAGAAGAGATCACATATATTTTCCCTGTTGCTTTCCCTGTTGTTGGAGCTGGAGAGAAAGTACAGTGGGTACGTAGGGCACTTGCCTTAGACAAGTTCATGTAGTTTAATCCCTGGCCCACATATGGGACTGAAGACATGATCAGGAGTGATTTCTGAATGAAGAACCAACAGTAAGCCCAAGGTACTACTGGGTCTGGCCCAAGAAACAAGCATATATTAATAAAAACATTTATGTATAGGTAAGAAACTTACCTAGGTAAGTATGTATAAGTAAGCAACAAAGAATGCTAGGATTGTATTCCAGACTTAAATATATTAACATTAATTGATCTCATAAAATATTCAGTCCATATATCATTGTTGATAAGAAAAAATTTCCTCAACTTCTCTATGCAAAGACAAAAAAATACTGAGTATAAAATTGTGTGACCTATAAATTAACAGTATTTACTGCGTTGCATTGCCTTTCTTTTTTATTAAATGTTGAATTTACTACCATGAGATACGAAGTTCCAAAGTTGTTTGTGATTAAGTTTCAGTCAGACAATATCCAACATCCATCCCTTTACCAGTGCTCATTGCATCACCTTTCTAATAGTATGTATTCATTGTGAATATTAAGTATAGAGAATAAATATAACTTAGATATAAAACCAGGTTTTATAACAGTTAGACTAGAAACCTCCCTGGAAACATTTTGTTATAGGCTTTCTTTGCAAAGAGTCATATCTTCCAAGTTGGCAATGTGCAAGGTGTAATTTATTAACTGGCCATTGGAATATTTATTCAAAAAAAGAAACTAGCTACAACATACATGGAAGGGGAAGGAATTGCACGAGTTTATAGATATAGGCCTCTGAGTGCAAATGGCTATCTGATATTCACCTGAGGCAATTACATTCTATCTCAAGAGAAATGCAAATGTAATCTCTGAGATCCTACTGAATTTCTATTACCTAATTGAATTGGGCAGAAGATGGAGGCCACACAGAGGCAACCTTTGTCATACCTTATGTAAAAATAGAAGGTTGATATTGTTCTTCGGAAAGATGGATGGTCAGTTGTTCTGCTACTAGTCAATTCTGAAGATTGCAGGTTTTCATGGAGCTCGCTCTACGTAGAATGTCAGAGTATCCATCACCAGAAATCAGGAAAGGCAACCAAGGACATAAAAGTCACTCTTTTATCTATGTTCCGAAAAATTAATTGCAACTATTTGATCCTGGGCAGTGGGTCAGGGTTGATGCACATGAACAGATCTGTAATTAGGTATATGATAGTATGTCTTCATACCAAGTTAAAAAGAGAATAACAAAGTCGATGCAAACATATCTTGAAAATAAACTGGAGCTGATAGTCATTGATAGTGCTGAGGAAAGTAAAGCAAACAAACAAACAAACATCTGGTATGTGTGAAATGACTCTGTATACTAAAAAGCAGAAGATACCCTAATACAGGAAGATAACAGTAAATTTGAAAATTAAGGAGGGAGATTTTTTTTTATGCTGTATACTGGAATTTATTTTGCTTTTGATAATATTGCACTATTCTAATATTTTTTAAATAGATGTGCTTATCATCAGGGTAGATTGCCATTTCTTTCTTTTGTAAAAAAAATCTATATTTAGAAAACATGGTTATACGTATGTTTGTACTTGAGTTTCAGTCATAAAAAGTATAACCCCCTTCATGAGTGCAACCTTCCCATCACCAATGGCCCCTCTCATCCCCTGCACCCTGCCTATAGAGGCATTCTATTTATCTCACTCATTACCGCTCCTATGATAGTTGTTGGTGCAGTTATTTCTCGAACTGCACTCACCAATTTTTGTGTAAGCTTCATATTGTGGGCTCTTCCTTCCAAACCTCCTTTCTATTATCTCTGGGTAACAAATTGTCTTTATTTTTTCTTGATTTCTACAGAGAGTGAGACTATTCTGTCTCTGTCTCTCTCTATATGACTTATTTAATTCAACATAATAGTTTCCACTTCATTTCATTCTTAGGAAAAATTTATGACTTTATTTTTCCTGATGGCTTCATAATATTCCATTGTGTATATGTAGAAGTGCTTCTTTAGCAGCTCATCTGTTTTGGGGAAAGAGGATTGTTTTCAGATTCTGGCTATTGTAAATAGCTATGCCACGAAAATAGGAGTGAAGAGGGCATTTTTGTATTGTGTTTTTGTGTTCTTAGACTATATCTCTAAAAATGGTGTTGCTGGATCATCTGGGAGATCAATTACCAGGTTTTTTGAGGAATCTCCATATAGTAGTAAATGAGAGTTACTTTCTGCCCACATCCATACCAGCACTTTTTATTTATGTTCTTGGTGATGTATGTAGCATGAAAAGGTACCTCATTGTTGTTTAGATTTGCATCTCCTTGATGATTAGTGATGTGGGCATTTTTTTTCATGTGCCTTCTGGTCATTTGGATTTCTTTTATAAAGTTTCTGTTCATTTATTCTCCCCATTTTGAGAATGGTTTAGAAGTATTTTTCTTGTTAAGTTCTGTAGTAACTTTATCTTATATGTTACCCCAGCTAGAAGTTTGTATATCTTAAATGTTACCCAATATTTGATAGATATTGTGTGAATAGTTTCTCCCATTTCATGTATGGCCTCTGTATCCTACTCATAGTTTCCTTTGAGATGCATAATTTTCTCAGTTTAATGTAGTTCCATTTGTTTATCACTGCTTCTACATGTTTAACAGTGATGCTTCCCCCCTTGAAGATGTCCGTAGTCTCAATGTCATAAAGTATTTTACCTAATGTTCTTCTATATACCGTATGGTTCCATGTCTAATATCAAAATCTTTATCTATTTGGATTTGATCTTTGTTCATGGTGTCATATGGAAGTCTGTATTCACTTTTTGCATGTGACTGACCACTTGTCCCAACACCACTTGTTGAAGAGTCATTACTTGTGTCATTTTTCATTTTTTGCCTCTTTATTAAAGATTAATTGATTGTATGCCTGGGGAACATTCTCTGAAAACTGAAGTGTATTCCATTAATCTGAGGGTTTGTCTGTATTACAATGCCATGCTGTTTTACTAAATATTGCTTTGTTATACAATTGAAAGTTGAGGAAAGTGATGCCTCTCATCTTTTATTTCCTAAGGATTTCTTTATTCTTTGGCATTTATTTTTCCAAATGAATTGCAGGTGTGTTTGATCTTATTCTTTGAACAAGGTCATAGTTATCCTTAGAGGAATTGCATTAAATCTATATAATGCTTTGGGAGTATTGCTATTTTAATTATGTTAATCCTCTCAATCCATAGAGTATGGGTTTCCATTTTTTGGTGTGTGTATCCTCTTTTATTTCTTGAAGCAGTGTTTTATAGTTTTCTTTCTATAGGTCCTTAACTGCTTTAGTTAAGTTGACACATAGGTATTTGAACGTATTCATCATTATTGTGAATGGGATTGTTTTCTAACACCCATTTATTCTTTTTTATTTACATATAAAAAGTTGTGTCATTAAGCTTTTTATATAGGCTCCTTCTTCCTTCCTGATGTGTGCTTGAAAAACTATACATTTCCTCTTAGTACTGCTTTTGCTTTGTCCCATAAATTCTGATGATTTGTGTCTTTTTTCACATTTGATTCCAGGAATCTTTGATTTTTCTCTTCTATTTGATCTCGCCAGTAGTGAGCTATTTAATTTATAGGTGTTAACATTTTTCCCTGTATCTATTTTTAGTTCACTTCTAATTTCAGTGTATTTGGATCTGGAAAAATATTTCATGAAATTTCTATCCTCTTGATTTTATGGAGGTATGTTTTTGGGGGCCAGAATATGGTCTATCCTGGAGAATGACCCATGTGCATGGAGAAGAATGTGTATCTAATTTTCTGGGGGTAGAGAGCCATATATACATATATATATATATATATATATATATATATATATATATATATATATATAGAGAGAGAGAGAGAGAGAGAGAGAGAGAGAGAGAGAGAGAGAGAGGGAGGGAGAGAGAGATGTATATATACACTAGTATACTTTCTTCCATTTCTCTTCTTAGAGCTACTATATTATTGTTAGGTTATATCCTGGTTAACATATCAAGTAGTGACAGAGCAGTGTTGTGATTTCCCACTATTACTGTTTTGTAATTGATGTTTTCTTTCAGAAATGACAATTATATTAAATATTTTTGTTCCTCATTGGGTACATATATGTTTAGGAGTATGATTTCTTCCTGTTGTAAATATCCCTTGATTATAATGAAATGCCCATTCTTGTCCTTATAACTTTTTAAGTCAAAAGTTTGTGTGGTATTTTAATATGAAAACTCCAGCTTTTATAATAGACTTACTTGCTTGCATACTATTCTACAACCATTGATTCTAAATCTATGTTTGTTTTGAATATGCAGATGTGCTTCTTGTAAGCAGTAGAATTTTGAATTCAGCTTTTTGACTCCTTTTGCCACTCTGTGTATCTTATCTGGTGTATTTGGTCCATTGACTTTTAAAGATATAATTTTCATGGGATATAGTCTCATCTTTGGTAGGAGCTTGTTTCTGTTGGTAGACCATTCAGTTTGTCTTTTAAGGTTGGTTTTGAGTCTATAAGTTTTGAGTTGTTTTTTATTCTATCTTTATCTATAGAGTCTTTACTGTGAGTAGACATATCTTAGGGTGCTTTTTTTGGAACTTTTGGTTGCTATTCTATGGGCATGTAGGATTTGGTTGCATGGATTTTTGGTCTGAGGATTTCTCTGTGATGATGCTTTTGATTGTTAATACTTCGTGGTTTGTTTCTTTATTTTCTTTTTTATACTTTTTTCTTTATTTAAACATATTGATTACAAATATGATTGTGATTAGATTTCAGTCATGTAAAGAACACCTCCCCTCACCAGTGCAACATTCCCACCACCAATGTCCCAAATCTCACTCCATCCCACCCCACCCCCACCTGTACTCCAGACAGGCTTTCCAGTTCCCTCATTCATTCACATGATTATGGTAGTTCTCTGTGTAGTTTTTTCTATAACTGCACTCACCACTCTTTGTGGTGAGCTTCATGAAGTTAGCTGGAAGTTCCAGACCTCCTCTCATTGTATCTGAGGATTGTTGCAAAAATGACTTTTATTTTTCTTAAAACCCATAGATGAGTGAGACTATTCTGCATCTCTCTCTCTCTCCCTCTTACTTATTTCACTCAGCATGATATATTCCATATACACCCATGTATATGAAAATTTCATGACTTCATCTCTCCTGACGGCTGCATAATATTCCATTGTGTATATGTACCACTGTTTCTTTAGCCATTCATCTGTTGAAGGGCATCTTGGTTGTTTCCAGAGCCTGGCTATTGTGAATAGTGCTGCAATAAATATATGTGTGAGGAAGGGGTTTTTGTGTTGTATTCTTGTGTTCTTGCAATTCTTTTTTTTTTTTATCAAAGTGTCTATTCATTTCTTCTGCCCAATTTTTGATGGGATTAGATGTTTTTTTTTCTTGTAAAGTTCTGTCAGGGCCCTGTATGTTTTGGATATTAGCCCCTTATCTGATGGATGTTGAGCGAATAGTTTCTCCTGCATGGTGGGTGGCTCTTGAATCCTGGGCATTATTTCTTTTGAGGTGCAGAAGCTTCTCAGCTTAATGTATTCCCATCTGTTGATCTCTGCTTCTACTTGTTTGGAAAGTGCAGTTTCCTCCTTGAAGATGCCTTTAGTCTCAATGTCACGGAGTGTGTTACTGACGTGTTGTTCTATATACCTTATGGTATCAGGTCTGATATCAAGGACTTTAATCCATTTGGATTTTACCTTTGTACAAGATGTTAACTGGGGGTCTTTGTTTGCTTTTTTGCAAGTCGCTAACCAGTTCTGCCAGCACCACTTATTGAAGAGATTTTCCCTGCTCCACTTAGGCTTTCTTGCTCTTTTGTCAAAAATTAGGTGATTGTAAGTCTGGGGAACATTTCTGAGAACTCAAGCCTATTCCACTGATCTGAGGGTCTGTCTTTATTCCAATACCATGCTGTTTTGATAACTATTGCTTTGTAGTACAGTTTAAAGTTGGGGAAAGTAATGCCTCCCATTTATTTTCCTTTTCCCTAGGAGTGCTTTAGCAATTTGGGGGTGTTTATTATTTCAGATGAATTCCATAAGTATTTGATCCATTCTTTGAAGAATGTCATGGGTTCCTAATAAATTCTTTCAAATCTTTCAAGAGGAGTTACTACCAATCCTAGCCAGGCTCTTCCATGAAACTGAAAAAACGGGAACACTCCCAAACAGCTTTTATGAAGCCAACATCACCTTGATACCAAAAGCAGACAGAGACGCTGCCAAAAAAAAAAAGAAATCACAGACCAATATCCCTGATGAATGCAGATGCAAAGATCCTCAACAAAATCCTGGCAAATAGGATCCAAAACATCATCAAGAAGATCATACACTACGACCAAGTAGGTTTCATCCCAGGAATGCAAGGATGGTTTAACATCCATAAATCTATCAACATCATACACAACATCAACAACAAGAAAAATAAAAATCACATGATCATATCAATAGATGCAGAGAAAGCATTTGATAAGGTCCAACACCCATTCATGATAAAAACTCTCAGAAAGATGGGAATGAAAGGAACCTTTCTCAATCTAGTTGAAGCCATCTACCACAAGCCAATGGCAAATATTAGCCTCAATGGATAAAAACTGAAATCCTTTCCTCTAAATTCTGGTACAAGACAAGGCTGTTGCTCTCACCACTCCTCTTCAACATAGTACTGTAAGTGCTTGCTATAGTGGTCAGGCAAGAAAAAGATATTAAGGGAATCCAGATAGCAAAGGAAGAATTCAAGATCTCATTGTTTGCAGATGACATGATACTCTACTTAGAAAACCCTAAAGACTTTATCAAAAAGCTTCTAGAAACAATAAACTCATAAAGCAAGGTGGGCAGGCTACAAAATTAATACACAGAAATCAATGGCCTTTGTATAAACTAATAATGATAGGGAAGAGATGGAAGTCAAGAAGGCAATCCCATTCACATTAGTGCCACACAAACTCAAATACCTTCTAGTCAACTTGACCAAAGACATGAAGGACCTATACAAAGAAAACTATAAAGCCCTACTCCAAGAAATAAGGGAGGACACACGGAAATGGAAACACATACCCTGCTCATAGATTGGCAGGATTAACATCATTAAAATGTCAATACTCCCCAAAGCATTATACAAATTTAATGCAATACCCTTAAAAATACCCATGTTTGATTATTTTCATGGGTCTCTGGGACTGCAAAGCTTCCTATGTGATTTCTGTTGAATTTATCAAAGACTTCTATTTTTTTTATCATTCTTTGAAGATTTTTTTCATTGTATCATCATTTTTATTAAAGCTCTTTTCCAATATTTTCTGTTGTATGGTGTTTTTATGCACTCATCTTCCAGCTCATTGATTTTGTCCTCAGTCGCTGTTACTCTGTTGGCCAGGCTTTCCAGTGAGATTTTCATTTTGCCTACCACATTTTTAGTCCTGTTATATCAGTTTGTTATTTTCTTATTTCTATTTTCATATCCTCTTGATTCTTACTTGTGGTTTGTTCAGTTATTTGAATGTTTTCTCTGAGCTCTATGAGAATCCTCCATATTTCTTTTCTAGACTCCTTTACAGTTTAGCCTCCATTAGAAGCTAAATAGTTATTTTGCACTTTTCGGGTCATCAGAGTTGCCATCTTTATTCTTCATGAACGTTGGAGGCAAGCATTGTTTCCTCAGTGTCACGCTTGTAGTGTAGTGTTTTCTACATGTTGTGTTGGGGTTCATTGACTAGGAGATGTTTGCAACTGTGAAACAGAGAGGAGCAGCTGAGCTCCTCTGGCTTGTCTTTAATGACAGGGTCCACTCACCTTTGTTGATGTGTCAATTTCCTTATTTTGTTTTGTTTTGTTTTGGGGCCACACCTGGTGACACTCAGGTGTTACTCCTGGCTATGTGCTCAGAAATCACTCCTGGCTTAGGGCAGCATATGGGATGCCAGGGTTGAAATCCAGATCTGTCCTGGGTCAGCTGTGTGCAAGGCAAAAAAATGCTCTTCTGATATGCAGTAGCTATGCTACTGGCCTTTTTTTTTTTATCTTTTTTTTGTGTGTCAATTTTCTAATTATAATTCTTATATAAAATCACAGTATATGTATTTGTCTAACAAAAACACTTTGTCTAATTATATATTTGAATTGCTTGAAATGCACATCAATGTATGTAGATTTCTTGGTCTTGCATTTATTTATATGTTTATATATACATATATATGTGAAGATGTATTTTTTGTTGTTTGGGACCATATCTAGCAGTGCTCAGGTCTTACTCCTAGCTGTGCACTTAGAAATCACTTTTTCTTTTTTTAATATGGAATGCTTCACGAATTTGCGTGTTATCCTTGCACAGGGGCCATGCTAATCTTCTCTGAATCGTTCCAATTCTGGTAGGGAAATTGTGACCAGATGGGGTGCTGGGATCAAAACCAGATTAGCTGTATGTAAGGCAAATGTCCTAGTCACTGATTATAACTCTGAATCTTACATCTTTGTATGTATATATAGATAGAGAAATATAATTTTCTTATGGAGATAGAATAGGGATCTTATAAATTATAAGAAAATGTTCCTGGTTTTCTGAAGATTTCAGTGATCACAGGAAAGTTTGACCTACACAATTATTTCTTTTTGAAATTTTTTATTTTGATCATAGTAGGCTTACATATCTTTCACAGTAGTATTTTAGGTACATATTAACATTGAATCAGAGAATACCCATCACCAAATTTGTACTTCTCCCATCCCCGTTCCCTTTCTGCAACCCATATCCCCCACCATTATCCCCCGAGCTGCTAGAGTAGGTGGTCCCTTCTTTGTCTAGCTTACTATTAGTCATAATATATCTGGTCCTGGTACCCTCCCTTGTTTATCCCTTTATTTGAGAGGCTGAGCTAGATAAATCGAGTTATGTGGTTTTATTTGAAGGAAAGAAAAGCAATAGAATGGGGTAAAAAATAAGAAACAAATTTAAAAAATCAAATATACTGAAAATGGGCTAAGTCCTTCTAGAGGCTATCAACCTCAGCTTGAGAGAGGACATGAAAAAGGTAATTAAAACACCATAACAATATAAAAAGAAGTGTCAAATTAAATATCCAGTGAGCACTACAGCAATAGAGACAAGCACCACACAATAGTCTTGGTTCTGAAATCAAATCATGCCCGAGTGCAAAAAGAAAGAGAAAGATAAGATAAAATAAAATAAAATAAAAATGGAGACATAAACTTCAATATCTACACCAAGGACGTCAAAGAAACAATTGATCAATCGATAAATATATATGTGGAAAATGATTAATTTGTGCCATTTTTTTTTCTTTTCCCCCCTGCATAGGCACAGTAACTATTAAGGTTATTATAGAGAGAATTCCCTTGGCCTAGGAGATACAGGGTTTCTCCACCCCTGAAGTATACTGTCATGGGATTAACTATAGACTCCTTGCATGATCATTTACTCTCCCCCTCGGTGCTTTTGGTGTGTATGGAAGACTTCTGCTTCGTCATGGATGGTAAATTCAGACCTCTGTATCTAGAGATCTTGGTGGCTGTATAGCTCAAGGAATGGAGCTTATGATGAAGTCTTTCTTTGTGGTTATAAGAGTTCTGCTTCTTCAGTGTCATTTTAATCCATCTTCTGTAGTTGGTGGTCTTGGTCATTATGTTGCTCCTAGGATGGAGCCTGGGACAGAGTCTTTCATTATGTTTCCGGAAGACTCTTTCACTTGCGGTTGTCTCAGTCAGACCTCTGGAATTGGAGATCTTGTTTGTTGAACAGATTGTAGACCAAAAGCTAGGTTAGAGATTTTTGTTGTTGTTCTTGGTCCCAGGATGCATACTATCTAGTCCTGGTTGTAACAACCAGTCATCTGTATATAGCAATCTTGGTTTTTGCACAGATCAAGGGGTGACATGTCTTCTGATTTTGTCTTATTGTTGGCTGGTGAGGAAGGATAACTTGCTCTTAGATCTAGTTGTTCCCATTTCCTCGTTGTCAGGTTATCAATTTTAAACTGGAGTATGTTGGTGTCAGAGCAGCATTATGAATGCCCTGAAGGGGATTTGGTTCCTGGAGCTGTTGTGGAGAACTCTGTCATTTCTATGTCTGAGATCCAGGAGTCAAGACTGGATGGTCAGTGCCTATTTCCCTGGAGTTTAGGCTGGTTCCACATGATATACGTTCAGGGTGGGAGATGTCCCTTACACAATTATTTTAACTTATTTAAATTTAGTTATTATTATTTACAGTGCTAATTAAACATTTAGGCATGTACCACATCGATAACTGGAGTGCCAGTCACTATATTTAAGTCCCTTCTCATTGCTCACGCTCAACTCCCTTAGCAAACTCATTTCTGTAGGATAACTCTTAGTTCCATTGTCATTGGCAATATATTAGTCTCTTACTATGTTTCTTTATGCTCTGCATCTGAAAGAGATAATTCAACATTTATCCTTTTCCATTTGATTAACTTCAATCTGCAGTTCTATCCACATAACAGCAAGTTACAATTTATCATCTTCCCTAACACCTGAACGATGTTTCATTATATATATGGGCCATAGTGTCTTTATCAATCCATCTGTTCTTGGGCTTCTGGGTTGTTTCCATAGCATAAGTACCATTAATAACATAACAATGAACATAGGAGTGCAAATTGTGGTTAAAGATTTGTGGGAATTAGTATGGGGACTCTTCAAACAATTTAAATTTGTGCGTCCATATTATCCAGTGATTCTACTTCTTAACCTTCAACCCAAGAACATCATTATTTTGTAACAAGGTTCATCAAATTGACAAATATGCAATTAAAATGCTCCTGAGAGGCCATCGAGTCTTTTACTAAGCTTCATGAACAAAATGAGATAATACCTAAGAGTATACGGGAAAATACCAAGAAAGGTAGTCATCAGACTCTCCGGAATTTTAAGTAAGAAAAAAAATAAAACTCATTGTTCAGGGCTTACTAACCCTACATTTTTTGAATAGTTATTAGCTTTGATGGTTGATCCTTCTATTGGAAACCTTTAAAACATGGACACATAAAAATTTTATGATCTTCCATTTGACTATTTTTAAAAGTTTACTGTGATGATTATTCAAACCATAATTTATTTAGATTTGATTACAATACTTGTTCTATGACTATTAGCCATTAATCTTACTATTTCATAATCATTATTGTTATAGCTTTCGCTTTCATTGCTATATAATTTAAGAAAAAATTAATATATGGCATATTGATATTCTATGTTCTGGGCAGTTTTCTTGAACTTCTTTCACACATTCTATTTCAAGTTATTTATTATAACACAAAAGGCATTATTTTTCACAAATTTGTAGCCTCGTCAGATTGTGAAATGTTTTTTATTTTTTCCCTCTTGTGTATAATTCTTATACATTCTTTAAATGAATTGCCAGAAGTTGCACTGTTACAAAGTTGTCCATAGTTGAGATTAATTCATACAATGTAAAACACACTTAACTAGTGCATATTTCCCACTGCCAATGTCTTCTTTCCCTCCCTCACTCCTCCCTCTCCTCTGCCTTTCTCTGTAGCAGGCATTTTCTTCTCTCTCTCTCTCCCTCTCTCTCTCTCTCTCTCTCTCTCTCTTTCTCTCTCTCACTCTCTCTTTCTCTCTCTCACTCTCTCTTGCTCTGTCTTCTTTTATTTTCTTGAAGGCATGGTACTTTGCAATATTTTTCTGAAGGAATATCATACATATCATTTATATCCTTTCAGCTCTTACTTTTTGTCTAGAGTGATCGTTTTCAACTATCATTAACATAAATTTTCCTTCTCTACCCTAACTTCACTCTCCTTCTCTATGCAGCAAGTGTCCTATATTTATTCCACTAATGAGTGCATTCATGACTGTGAACTTTTTAGTGTAACTACTGCTTTTCTTATTTAGTTACTAATGTACTAATTAAAGGTCTAACAAAAGTTCTGAAATTAATTTATTTTGTTGCTCAATGGATACTAGAATTGGGATTATGTTTGGAGTATGTTCAAATTCTGTTCATACAAAAACAAAAGCCAATAGCTAATAATTTATTGTTATAATTTCTTATTTATTTGAGAAATCCTAAACACCTCATGTTCTCCTTTTGGTGGTTTGGTTTTGGAGACCACAGCTGGCACTGTTCAGGCTTGAGGCAGTGCTCAGAGGTCACTCCAAGCATGCTCCTGGGATCATATACACCAGTAGAATCTAATAGGGCAGGGCTCAGGTACTTGCAACACAAATATCTTAATTCCATACTACCACCCTGATCCTTAAACTTCATATTTTTTTAATCACTGTCACACCATTCCTACTAAAATTTCTAAAGAATTTAGTATGTTGAATACTAGATTCAGGGTATCAGTAATTCAGTCACAAATAAGAAAAAAACAAGTTTACCAAAAAAAAAAAAAAAAGAATCACAGTTTCCCTAAATAATTTAGCAATTCTCTGAGTTATAAATAATGTCCACCTAAACATGTTTTACTTTATCATTATAGTTCTAAAATATCATGCCTGGTTGTCTTTATCTATTTTGTTTATATTCTAAACTGCACTCATTCATTCATTATCTCATAAACTTTGTATATGATGATGGAACGTGTTTGAGGATTCTCGGACTTATTGGAACATACACACAGTAAGGAGTTTTAGAGATAGTATAAGGTATTCAATGATTGGCTTTAAGCATATATCATTTTTCATGTATGATTTCTTTCTCTGTTCCTATTCATCCTATCCCCAAACATCTGTATTTTTCCCCATATGAATAGGGGAAAGAAAGAAACCCAATCGCCCCGTTAATTCTGTTAGTGGCAGTGCCAAGTTTTCTTGGCTCTGAAGGACTTGCCCTCCTGACTCAATGCACCATGTACCAAAGGTAATTAGGGCAACTTATTTAAAACTTACGATCTAATTAGTGGCTTTTAATGATGGTTAATTGCATGGAGAGCAACAAAGCAGTTACATTTCCAACCAAGCTTTTTCCCAGACTGAGATAGGAGCAGGTATTTATTCAAAGTCATAAAGGAAAGGGGACACCACAGTTAACATCTAATTACACGGAATTGTCCCTGGTAATTATGAGCAATGTGATTTTATTTATCTGACAATTATAGGGGCTTTGCAAAATCTTTGACCTGAGAGATTTAGAAGGGGACAGAAAAGAAATTAAATGTAATCAGTTCCCAGCCAGATTAAAAAATTAGCCAGGTGATTGGAAGTTGGAATGACCAAGTAAGAAGAGGAGAAATGCTCTTATATTTGCTACCTATGTAATATAAGGTTCACTGAAATGTTAAATATAAATAATATAAAATTATTATTTCATAGAAACATTCAAATACTAACTTTATTATTTGTAAGCTTGGCAGAAAATGAATACTAGCCATATTTTTCAAAAAATAATATTTTCCCTGAATATGTCTCCTAGAGTCATAATCTTATTTGTCCATCAGATGTTTTCATATAAGTAATTGTTATAGTTCCAGATTTGAAAGAAATAAGAATTCGGGGGGGGGGGGTCAAAGAAATAGGACAGCAGTAGGACATATGCCTTGCATGCAGCCAATCCAGGATGGACAGTGGTTCAAATTCTGGCATCCCATATGGTCCCCCGTGCAGTACAGGAGTGATTTCTCAGCTCGAAACTAGGAGTAACACCTGAGCACTGCTGGGTGTGACCAAAAAAAACAAATAGCAAAAGAAAAAAAAAAGGAAAAAAAGAAAGAAGAATTCAACATGCTTCAGGAGCATTTAAGTTGGGGTTGGAGAGATACACAGACAGTAGGAAGCTTGTCTTGCACATGTCCAAGTAGGTTCAATCTCTGGCACCCAAATGATTCCAAAAGTATTGCTAGGAGTGACTCTTGAATACAGAACCAGAAGTAAAGCCCAAATACCACTGGTTTTGTGCAAAATCAGAACAGAAATCCAAAATAAAGCCTTTAAGTTTAGTCATTAAAAAACCAGAAAATAATATCAGAGAATATTAAGTTTAAAGAAATATTCCAAGATAAAATGTTACTAAACAATATAATTTCCTATATTATTATGACTAATTATTATCATGATTGTTAACAAATTGTGGTAAGTCATTTAAAAAGCAATTCATTAATAACTGGTATGTGTTCAACATTCTATCTATCTGCCTCCATATGGAAAGTGCTGACTCTGTGGGGATAACATAGTATGCCTGCCTGATTGAGAAGAATGTTTTCAGTGATACCTATTTTCCTGTCCTTCATATATGGCTCCTGATCGGTACTATATCCTTTTCATAACACCTAATCCTTTTCTTCATTGAGTATACACACTGAGGAATCTACAGATTTGCATTTAAATGCAGGTCCACACTGAAAGAATGTACATTAATATATAAAATATTTATCTTCATAAAGACCATTGTCCCCAAAGATTTTATATTCAAAAATTGTGTTAAGATTTAGTTATTTTGTTATCCCTAATATTAGGTCAACATTTATGATGAGGTTTAATAGAGTTGGAGAGAATCTAACTGGCAAAACTAGTATTGGGATCCATCCTGGGTATATTCTTTATATTCTCAGCATCCGTTATGGTTTTGTTTCTTTAGTTTGGATATACAAATGAAGTAACTTCAATAAATATATTTAACTTATCTCTTTGATATTTTTCTACTTTATTTTCATATAACATAAAATTTGGGATTTTAGATAAATAGCTTAGTGCATAAAACACACATATGGAAGTTGGAGGGAGATTCTAAATGAAACATATTCTGTGTCCCCTACCCCTTATTTTGTCATATAGTATGAAATAAATTAGTTGCTGTTCCTATTTCTAATTCTATAAAACTAATAACTGGTAGGATGATACAAAGAGAAAGGGTTCCATAGTTATTTTAATAATTAATAATCCATGATTCTATAAAATTTTATTTTATTTCTGCATTCTTCTACCACTGACTAGGGAACACAAAAATAATTTGTGCCTGCAATTTCATCACCTAGAATAATATTCATATTAAAATTATTTTGAGAAAGTAACATAATGTAGAATATTTTGCAGAAGTCTAAGGAATGAATCTCCTAATTTTTGAAGTATTTGTATTTTCAATTTTTAACTTACAAATGAGTTAATAGAAGAATAAAATATACCACAGTACTGGGGAGCAAGTTCAAGGGCCAGACGTGTGTGCCTTGCATGTTTCGACTTTAGACCTAATTTTCAACCCCAGAACAACATAACTTCAGAAATACTGCTTAGTATGGTCCTTACGAGCTCATAAACACCTCATGCTTTGATTCTGGAGGTCCCCAGATTCCATAGGCCTGAGGAGCATTGATTCTCAAGGCCCTAGCATTGAATTTTTCCACACAGTTTGCCAAACACTTGAGAGTAACACTTAAGACTTTATGTGAATTTCTATGCTGTTGGTGTGACTATGGGAAAAAAGGAACTCTCATTCTCCTCTGGTGGGAATGCCATCCAGTCCAGCCTTTTTGTAAAACAATATGGATATTTCTTAAAAAAAAAAACTGGATATTCAACTCCCATATAATTCAGCAATACCATTCCTAGGAATATAGCTTAGCACCACTAAAACACAATACAATAATGCTCTCTGCACTCCTATGTTAACAGCAGCACTATAAAATAAACAACAGTGGTGGATCTATACAATTGAAATACTATGCAGCTGTTAGGAAAAAAGTATCATGAAATTTTCTTATGCATGAATGGACTTGGAGACTATTAGGGTGAATTAAATAAGTTAGAGGGGTAGAGGTAAACACAGAATAGTCTCATTCATCCGTGAGATTTAGGAAAAATAAAAGACAGTATGGTAATAGTACTCAGAGACAATAGAGATGAGGGCTGGAAGAACTAGACCATGATAACAAATTTATCATGTGGTAATGCAGTTTGAGAAATAAATACACTAAAAGCTACCAATAAGATAATAGAGAAAGAAATAAAATGCCTGTCTTGAAGACAGGAGGGGGAAGGGAAAGGTAGGAAATCTGGGGACAATGGTGGTGGGAAAGTTGCACTGGTGAAGGGGTGTGCATTTTATGGCTAAAAATGTTTGTAACATAATGTTTAAATAAATTATTTTTAAAAAAAGGACTTTATGAGAGTTTGTTGGAAGATGCTACACCAGAAAAATAATATAAAAATAAAAAGAATAAAGAAAAAATGTTTAGATCACTATGTAACCTATATAGTGCCTTTAAAATTTTGGATACATGGTGTCAAGAAGCTGCATTTCAAATTCAATTATAGCAAAGAGCCTTTAAAAAGCTCCATTAAAAAGGATATTTAAAGGGTCCAAAAAATTGAAAAGTTTTTGCTTAATAATTATGTTAGGGGTGCAAGAGATGGCGCAGTGGTAGTGCATTTGCCTTAAATGTGGCTGATCCCCTGGTATCCCATATGGTCCCCCAAGCCAGGAGCTATTTCTGAGTGTAGAGCCAGAAGTAACCCCCTGAGTTTCACTAGGTGTGGCACAAAACCCCCCAAAATATTATTTTAATTGATACTTTGTTGCATCATAAATTTCTATTACTTATTACGCCTAAATGTGAAATCATAAAAGGTAGAGAATTATTAGAAGAAAGGAAATAGTTTTTTTTTTTTTATTGGTCCATGTGCCTAGAATGGTGGATGTATGTTGTGGTAATAGTCATACATGTTAGATCTAGGTTCAACTTTGCCACATAACTTACCCCAATGAGCTTCAGTTAGTTGCTATCTAGCTACCTATTTAGATGACTGAATGAAACATCTAGGTCAACAATAATTATTCCTCTATCATCTTTCATTTATTTTCATTAGCAAAACTTTTTCTTACTAGAGTGATTCAAAATGCATGTGAAAGGAACTATTTGTTCTTTCTTCATCCGCACCTCCCTGTTTTCATTTTTCTACTGATCTAAATTATTGTTTAAAATCACAGATCATTTGTAGGTTGCCATATTTTTTAGACACTGTGATTTCAACCATGTAAAAATATACAAAGCTTCATGCCCTTACATTGTTTAAAATATTTTTAGTGAAATACAACTTCCGAGTTTGATGAATGCGAAATCTGTTTGAGAAGGCAATAGATGCTCTCGAGGAAAATCAGCAGGGAAATTGGAGCAGGAGCATTACAAGCATGTATAATCTAAATGAAACATGAGAACAAATCTCCCAAGGAAGTAGAAAAATCCCATGAAGACGCGACCACCCTCGTAATCTAAGGAAATAATTCTAATTAGAGAAGAGAGCAGGTGGAAACCTTCAGATGGGTCAAATCTGGTTGACTTGGGGGAAAGTCAATATACAGACTTATTGCCTGAACCAAACTGAGCACAGAAGAGTTAAAGCTGAAGATAGAGATGAATCTGACACCCAGGTTATGTGCCAGGGCATGCCTACGCTTTTCGGGGGGCTCAGTTCACCAGATGTATCCTCAGATTTTCCTGGTGGGGAGAACTAATTTAACCCCCATGAGGTTCCTCAAAAGGCCCGCTGCGGACGCCTTTTTCCCCTGCGTGGATGGTTGAGGAATTTCCAAAGAGACGCCTGGCATTACATATTCAGCCAGTATCTGACTCTCTCTCCTTTGTTTATATCAGGCAAAATATTGACCTCTATCAAATAATTTGGCCCAGAAATTCCAGCACCAAAGTTTATTTGAGAACCCCTTTTTCTGGATATAGTCAGCCCTAAAAGCAAAGACAATTTTTCTCTCCTTTTCAAATATACTCTTTGCACCTGCAGTTTCTGGTAATCAAGGGCGTAACCAGAATACAGATTTTGACTTTTGACCCTCCTTTAGAAATAGGGAAGCTCATTTTTGGGGATTTGGTACCTCCCTTCATTTAACCTTCAGCCTAGAAAGACCAAGTTTCTAGATTATTCCTACTTCCTCCTAATCCTGATTTTTGCATTTAAAAGAAGCTTGCAAGGGGTTGTGACCTTCTCTTTTGAAACTTAGAATTTTTTTTTTCACACCCATAGCTTAGGTATTGTTATTGTTATACTAGGCTTTGTGATTACAATTATTCTTCACCTGTGGCTAATTTTACCCCTATAAATTCCCCTGCTCAAAAAATTAAACTTGTCGCACTCCTGCCAGAAACGTGTTGACCCCACATTCTCCGTGTGATTTCATTTATTTCATATTTCATATTCAGCCACTTGTGCTCCCGCTTTCCTATCATGTAGTGCTATGACCCACAAGAATTGCTGAGACGCAAGACATATATAACATATGTAACAGCAGTTATGCACAATTTTTAATACAATATGCTATGTTAATTTTTTATCTTTAATAATTTTTATTGTAACCAAAGTGAATATCAAACCTTTCACAGTAATATTTAAGGTATATAGTGACAATGAGTCATGGCCATTCCACCATCAGCATTGTCCTCCCTCCACCCCTTTTCCCAGCATGTGTCCCATATCTCCCTCCTTTGCCCCCCAGAGTGCTAGTGCAACTGTTCCCCTCTGTGTCTAGCTTGTTGTAAATAGGGTATTGATTCTGTTGTTGTTGACTTTGGGTTTGGTGTTTAGGTCTGATCATTATGCACAGTTTTGTAGGTTGTTCATATCTCCTTGGGGAAGAAAGAAAAGTCCTTAGGGATTCTTTGGGAAGATAGTTGCTTGATCAAAATTTTACTTTGAAAGAATAATTTGAACTACAATGAAAATAAGAGACAGACTTTTGGATAAAGAGCAATGTACTACAATACATTGTCATAGTTTAAATAATAATGGAATAGAATTCCAATTAAACAGCATAGTGGTACATTTCAGTGGTAGTTTAGAGGGAATAGAAAATACTTCAAATATATTTGGAAGGTTTTATATTTACCTGGCATTAATGACAAAATAGAATATCCTTTAGAGTTATTCCACTAGACAAGTTGCTACAAACTACTAAGTACTCAAGATTTTAAATGAACAGAAAATTCTCCTTCTTTCAGAAAAAGTAGAGCTATGGATATTGACTATTATTTTTGAAGTGGGTCTGCTTTATTTTTTTCATTTATTCAACTTTTATACTTTTATATTTTCATAACTTGGCATGGCTTAGACACTTAAATAGAGCCATCTTCTCACCATTTCAGAACTGCAGAAATCTATTCTATATAATTGATATCCATATATAACTGCACATGACACTAAGCATGTTGATTCTCTCTAATTATCTAGATGTAGCATCACCATAATCAGTAGTGATTGATCTAAGTGATGTGATCTGAGAAGTTGCTTCACCTTTTAACACCTTGACTTCTCTCCTAATTAACTGCCCTCTAACAGCTGTTCTGTCAGATTAACCTCATGTCCAAAGAATATTTTTCCCAATGATCATATCCATGCAGAAAAAGCATGAGAACCAAATTGAACCAATTTTGCAACTGCAATTCTGGCGATCTCTAAACTCAGGATTTTAGATGCATGCCTACTCCACTATATCAGAGGCAGAACACTGCACATATTGGAAGAATTGAAACTTTATTGTCGTTATGAATTCTGCATTATTTGTTACAAACCAAAGGGATCTTAGGTACAAATACTCACTGAAATGTGAGGTCATGCTGGGTAAGAATTTCTGCTGTATTCAAATTTCAAGGACTATGTAAGGATAATCAGTGTTCAGTCTGGTGAAATAATTCGAAAATCTTTGAAGTTTAGAAGTCACGGATTACCATTTAATAGGAAAGTGTTTTCTGGAGACTCCACTAATAAGCTTTGTCTCAGGTGCAAACAGAATCTAAAATAGGATGAGAAATTGTATTGTCTATAAAAAGAGTTTTCAATGATAGTTTCATAGACCTATAAAGGTGTAAAAAAAGCTAAACACCAATGATCTAGGTAGGACATTTGCAGACAAGGAAATTAACTAAAAGGTAGGCATTATCTTGACAAACAAGACTAAAAAGGAGCATAATGATATCTGATTGTGGCCCAAATGACTTGCTTATCTTTCCACCAATACTGACCATCACTCTTTACAAACCAGTAATTGGCCCCAAATATCTCCAGGAGAAATGATCTTAAACAGTCTCATTAGAACATATGAATTTCTTAGAAAAGAAATTACATTTTGGGGTGGAGCTATGGCACAGTGGCAAGAGTGTTTATCTTGCATGTGGCCAACCCGGATCCAATCAAAGATATCCCATACAGTCCTCCAAGCACTGCCAAGCATAATTTCTGTGTGCAGAGCCAAGAGTAATACCTGAGTGTGATACCTTTAAAAAAAAATCACATTTTCATCTTAAATCTTAGCAAATGAATTCAAATACTTCAAATATCCTTTATTTGACTCAAAAACACATGAGAAATTTAAGTAGTTAAAGAACATTCTTATTCTCCCAAGATATTTCTCTGTTGGAACAAGCCTCTTGCTAAGTAAGCAGCTCTATTTTTAGATTAACTGTAAATATATTTTGACCTTATTTTTTTACCTAATTACTTCATGATATTTCCAGAATTTGCTGATTATCAAGTGTATTTCTCTTATTAGAAATCCAAGTTTAATTCAGGATATATATATATGTACATATATATCACATACACACATACTCATAAGCATATGCTCTAGTTACACTTTTAAATTTTAGTGTTAGCATTGCAATGGGGTTTCTTCAGGAACCACTTTTGTGTTTTGAGTCACAGGAGGGGAAGAGGTGGATATAAAGACAGCATGTCAAGAATGGATCATGGATAAAAATTATCAATCACACCCTAAAAATATTAGTGCTGAATTCCAAAGATGCCAAATGTTAAAATCTGAACAAGTTTAAAGATTTTCTGCTTTCAGTTATGAGGAAATAGCAGGATATTCCAACAATTCAGCACAGGTTGGACAAAATAAAATATGTAGACACACATATAGTTATTTTAATAGTTAGACAGGTTGATAACTAGGTGGGTAAATAGATAGATGAAAGAAAGAAAAAAAGAAAGAAAGAAAGAAAGAAAGAAAGAAAGAAAGAAAGAAAGAAAGAAAGAAAGAAAGAAAGAAAGAAAGAAAGAAAGAAAGAAAGAAAGAAAGAAAGAAAGAAAGAAAGAAAGAAGGAAAGAAGGAAAGAAGGAAAGAAGGAAGGAAGGAAGGAAGGAAGGAAGGAAGAAAGAAACAAACAAACATACAAAGAAACAAGAAAGAAAGAAAGAAAGAAAGAAACAAACAAACAAACAAACAAACAAGAAAGAAAGAAAGAAACAAACAAACAAACAAGAAAGAAAGAAAGAAAGAAACAAACAAACAAAGAAGAGACTTTGGATCCTGAGATGATTTGTCTAACTTGTCTTCTAACAAGATTCTAAAAACTTTAATAATATTCTAACAAATCTTCAACTATTTACTAACTCTTTCTAGAAGAGACACTGAGCTGAAGAAATAGAGATCAGATTTTTGGAAAGCCAAGAGTGCTAGGCTATTAAGGGGATACTTAGTAAATACGAAAACTATAAAAATAATAACCTGAAAATCAGTGAACGGTCTGGCTTCCAAAATCGCAAAGCACATTGCAATAATAGTCCTAGAGCAAAGATTCCAGTCCTGATGGGAAGGAGGCAGGCTTAAAAGAGCTGCACAGTTAACCAGTTGATCCTAACATAAATTAACTGATGAAACAAAAGGAAAACACAGAATTCAGCCACCAGCAATGTAAAAATATTTACAAGGGAGTTTGGCCAGCAATCAAAATAATTTGGCTAACAAAAGAAATAGAAAAAAATTGCTGCATAACCAAGAGAAAAAATGACCTAAAACTAAACTCATATAACAGCAGATGATGGGATTAAAAATAAGAAAGTAATGAAGTTACAAGTGTAATGAAGTTGCAAAAGTTTTATGTAGATACTCAAGGAATTAAAAGATTACTAATAGACATAATTAATCATTACTTGAGATAAAATGTCCATTAATTTTGCTTAACATCAGAAGATAAATCTGTAAATAAAAAACATAGTAAAAATAAAAAGTATCCAAATCAAAGGACCCAATGCAAAAAGGTCGCAATAAATGAATAAATAAATAAATACAGATTAAGTATCTCATAGGACAAATCACAGTTGTGAAAAAATTGATAAAGAGGACAGAAAGTTGCAGGTAAACAAAAATGACTGAGGGCATTGTTAATTACTTTATTTTAAAAGAATTGTATAACTAATAAACACAGGGCTCACAAATTTCAATAAAACCCCCCATAATACTTCAGGGCATATCATAATAAGAGAGCTAAAAACAGATCAGAAATTAAAAATATATTTAGGGGCTGGAGCAGTAGAGCAGCAGTAGGGTGTTTGCCTTGTACATGGCTGACTCAGTCCGATCCCCGATGTTTCATATGGTCCCCCAAACCAGGAGCGATTTCTGAGTGCATAGTCAGGAGTAACCCCTGAGCATTACTGAGTGTGACCAAAAAAACCCATATATATAAACAAGAGGAAAAGGACACATTTCTTACAGTAGAATAGAAGGTAACATGGCTACAATATTCCAGAGCACAACACATGGTCTCTTTCGAGCCTTAAAAGTAAGCCAAGAACAACCTAGATTTCTATATGTTTTGAAAAACAAATTATTCTTTCAATTTAGCAAAAGCACTTACCAAAAGCAAATGTACTCCATAAGAACTGTGAACTCTACAGTAGTTTTACAGTAGTTCAGTCATTAAAAACTGAATACCAGATGAAACAGAAATAGAGAGCACAGAGATGATAAATAAATGACTTATCATTTAAAATTTTAATCGAATTACTTGTTAAAACAAAAAATGTGTTATGGGGTGTTTAACATACATAGACTGTGCATTTGTATATTTTATATTCAACATCTGTCAGAGGTTTAATTAGCACAACAAAAATAGAAACTCTTTTGAATGCGGCTAGAGGTCCCAGAATTCTAGAATATGAGATAAGGCACTTAGTGTCCTGTCCCATGGGCCTGACCTGGGTTCGATCCCCAGCACTACCGCTAGTTCCCTAGATACAAAGTCTGGAATAAGTCATGAGTTTATTTAGATGTGACTTAATTTAAACAAACAAACAAAGAAAGAAAAATTTAGTACTACAACAATTGAGGGATTTTAGTGAAAAACAGACTACAGAATTCAACCATTGGTCATGGCTATATTCCTTTAATGCAAGGGGATCTGAATTCAAGTTCTGGAACCACATGTTGTTTTACTCTTGTCTCTCAGAACATAGATCCTTCCAGCCCAATCTGTTGTCACTCTCCTGGCACCCAGATCCAATCTCTCTGACCTAGTATCTCCTTATTGTGGTGTCTAAACACTGAAGTGTTCTGTCTGTTTTTTAAATGGCATCTGGCATGTGCTCTTCCAATCCAGTTGGCACTGCTTAGAAAGACATCTCGTGAAAATTACACCAGTTCAAACATACAGAGTGTATGGAGACATTGAAAAAAAATGGTTTCTCTAACTGCATCATTAACTGGTCCTTCCAGCCCTCATCTTTATAGTCTCTGGTTATTATTACAATAATGTCTTTTATTTTTCTTAAATCTCACAGATGAGTGAGACTATTCTGTGTCTCTCTCTTTTCCTCTGACTTATTTCATTCAGCATGATAGTTTCCATGTCCATCCATGTATAGGAAAATTTTGTGACTTCATTTTTCCCGATGGCTACAAACTTACCACAAAGAGTTGTAAGTGAAGTTAGAGAAATAACTACACTAACAATTATCATGATAATGGTAGTGAGTGAGAGAAATAGAATGCCTGTCTTGAATAGAGATAGGGGTGGGGCAAGAGAGAAATAGGGGGCATTGGTGGTGGGCAGGTTGCACTGGTGAAGGAGGATGCTTTTTTTCTATAATTGAAACTTAACAAAAACATGTTTGTTATCATGGTGCTTAAATAAAGATAATTTTTTTTTTAAAAAGTAGGTAAGGCCTTATTGGTAAAGTCTGGTAATAATAGATATCTGATAGGCAGGCAGATCCAATATGCCACGAACAATAGTTATATTTCCTGGTATGTATCTCCCTCCTCTAGTCCCTCCTTGGCTGAGTTGTATGAAATGTATTATATTCCTTAAACTCAAATTTTACTGGATAATTTGAATGCACATGCACCTTGAGATTGATTGGCTTTTCAGAAATAGTTTTTGGTCGTCCCTATCCTGCTTTTTTCTCTGAGTTTAGGAAAAGACTTTATGGGTTCTGTGTTCTTTTAGTAGGTAGTTTCTACTTTAACCCCTTTGAATATTCTATCAATACTCTGTTAATTGGTGAGTCATTATGCAACTAAATAGCAAGTTATTTAGTTTAGAGTTAAGTGCTTGTCCTTGAAAGTAGACCAGCCCTGATTGTATTTCTAACACCCTCCAAAAATGAACTTGGAAAAACTTACATAATATTTTAAATGTGGGATACAGTTAATTAAATGTAGATAAGACCTATACACTACAAATTGTAAAATATTTATGAGAAAATTAAAGGAAAATAAAGTCATGTGCAACAATGTTAATAAGTTGGTAAACTTAATATTCTCCAGATGTTAGCCTAAAATTATCTGTAGTTTTTTGTGCAATTCCTAGCTCTTGTTTTCCTTTCATTATTCTCTATAGTCTTCACCATTGAACATTTGTAAATGCTTTGCTCATTTAATTATCTATTTCTTTAATGCACATAAATTTGAGATCCATGAAAAAAATAAACTGTAGTCCTTTTTTCACTCTTGTAACCTCAGTTTCTTGAACAATAAATATCACAACGTAGGTGTTTAGTGTGTTTTTAGCCTATGCTATTATTTTTATTTGATAATTTTACTAAAGGTATTTACTAAACTTATTCTGACACAAGCTTTTTAAATCCAATATAGACAAAACTACAACTTCAAAAACTGCAATTATATAAAATTACTGAGAAACTTCTCCAGAAATTAGTTTAAAAGTAGAAGTAAAAGCTTGGGACACGAGGGGGCGGGGTTGTTGAGGTAGTTTTAGTCCCTTTTAATTGTATTATTGCAAAGAATTTTAAATTAACTCAGTATTTTCCAATATCATATACATTATTTATAAAAAGTTTATATGCATACAATATGTGTGACTTTATAACATCGTAAACAGCATAACACCATTATTACTTAAAATGGAAATTCTAAAATTTAGGTTTTTCATATATAAACATGTGAAGCACACTGTTCAGTCAAAAGCTTATTATTACTCAATTCTCCTTCCCAAATCAATTTTTATTGTGCTTTCACAGGATAGGGAGGAAGGAGAGACAAAGAAATATATGTATATATTTCTCAAGTATATAAACATGTGCATGTATATATCGATGTGGCCCCATCCCCCCATTCTTCCTGTGCAACTTGATCTTACCTGCAAGACCCCTCCCATTATTGGGAGGGGTCTTGGGAAGGTTAGATAAGGCCTTTGACCCATAGAGCAAGGGGATTAAAGACTTTGCCTGCACGAAGAGGTTAAGATGCAAGGCAAGTTAAGGATAGCATGCGTAAATGGTTAAGATTGACCACACATGTGGTGGATAGGGCTTGAATAAAGCGGATACTTCCTGAAGCCTGCTTGTGAGTGAGATTTCTACCTGCCACTTTCCTGGACCCAGATATCCGCGGGCTGAAGGGGGTTGTAGAGCCACATGGCCTCAGATGGCAGAGAAAGGCATGTGTCCACCACCATCCAAGCCCATCCTAAGGGCTGTAACCCTACAATATCTATATACTTATACAGACATATACATATCCTTGAAATATGTATATAAGTATGCATGTGTAGCATTTACATAGTTACATATGTAATACAGCATGTATATTATAGAATAAACACTTTGAAATATTTAATGACTAAACAATTATTTTCTTCTACTATATCACTAACCAGTATGATCCAATAAATGACTTGATAATTGGATCAATTCCAGTGGTATTTTTCTCCCCCAAAATATCCCTAAAAAACCCTAAATGTGTCACCCTTTTATACCCACTAAATAATGTAAATAAAATTTCTTTTTGTGGTTTTTCTAGAACTTCGAACTTTTCATATAGTCTCATTCAAAAATATGTCTTAAAACTAGTAATAGCCAATCAGCTTACACTCAAGAGATGATGTAATGACTTAATGTCATCAAGATGGTGGCCATTCCAACACGATGGGTTGTTGCTTGTAGACTGATTTACTGCCATTTTTTTCTAATGGCTCAGTACCACAAAGCAATTAACAGTGAGTGAATGAATGAGCTTTCCCAACCTTTACTAGAAATGGTGGCTGTTTATCATTGTGTCAGACACTTGGCAGATTCAAGAAATCTAAATTTAACAGGTGACTGCATTCTACATGGCTGATTACAGTCAATGGATCTTCAGGATATCAACTCCCAGCTTGGTGATCTGGACCAATAAAATAAGTTATTGAAGAAAAAAGGGATGGATGAGGTTCACTTTAGAACTCATAATGCATAAAGGCCTTCAACATAATTTTATACACCTACAGAATTACATTTTATATTCATTCCAGCAGTTTTAATGGCTGTTTCCAATTTAAGCTGTGACAACAGAAAGGCAATGGATAGACTGAGCTAGAGATATAAAGATAGATATGCATATAAACCCAGATATAAATACAGATATACTTATTTGTTGCCTCTCTTATTTTTGCATCACTGATAGGCATTCTTGTGAATCACTTTAAAATAGCTTTTTTATTAAGTTCCTTGAGGCAATCATTTCATCAGTAAAGTTATTTTTCATCTATTCAACGGGTATGATGTCTGATAGGAGAATCAGTAGTAACCTCTGAAAATTTCCAGGTGTGGCCCCAAACCAAAACAGAACCAAAAAAAAGCCTATACAGAGAAACTAGAGCAAGGACTTTCATTTTCTAATATCCCTACTAGTATCATTTACTAATATCAGATAAATTATCATTCACATTCCAGAAACCATGCAATCATTTAAATATATCATCTTATTTTATTCTCATTTCATCAGTATTATTGGTACAGTAGTATTATTCTATCTTGAAATAAAAGCTTGTGAGGCCCAGAGAATGAAAAGAACATGCCAAGGATGTTCATGCGTGGATGTGTGTGAGTGTGAGTGGAAAAAATATAAATTTAATTGAAAGAAATTTTCTTAGAGAAGTGAGAGAAGTGAGAAAGAGATGAATATACATTCAAGAGAAAATCCAGGCTTCTCTAAAAGGAAAAAAATATATGGCTATTGAAAATTATTTCCTAAGTATTTTGTAATAGGAAATTAAATCAGTCGTTTGAACCCAATGTTAGAAGACTGTACTACAGCCATTTTCATCTATGTCTTCTATTCCATACTTGCCTATGAATAAATTGTAAGAAAAATAAAGGTGAAAGAGGTAAGTTTATATATAGTATCCTCTGTTTTCACATGTCCCTTGTGGCTAGATGTGAAATGTTTCACATCTGGACCACATGACACAAATAGAGCTGGAAAGGACCATAGCCATCCTCACAAGAAGAGGTAAAGGGAAAGGAATCAGAGGCAAATTCTGTCTTCTGTGCAATAGTTGTTTCCAAAGCACTAGCCCATACCCAGTGTCTCAGACAGGCTTCCTTTTGGATGCAGCTCTCAATATGCAGTGGTTTGTTTGGATTTTGTAAATTTCTGTGGCTATAAGTTTCCTGAAATTATGCAGACTCAAGTTTCACTAACAATGACAAAGATAATTGTAGTATGACATTTTCTGTTGTCAGTTTATAGAAAGTCATATTTGAATGAGGGCCAGTGAAGGGAATATGATTTCTTTGAGAGTGGGGCCACACTGTTGCTCTTTTCCACCAACGGCTTCCTGAAACAATAATTTGAATTCCACTAGAGGAAACTTGGGAGCTTATTATCAGATTCTGTCTATGTGCTCACCACAGATATGAATGACTCTAAAAATATACATGTAGGAAGAAGAATATCACTATTGATATCTCAAGAGCTCTTTTCATCTGCAATATAAGGACCCTCATGGTAACACACCAAACGACTATGTCTCCAAAGCCATCTGCTATAACATAAACATAGCATGCATGGTGTCAAAAATCTATAAATCTAAAATGCTATTGATTATTTCTTTTAAAAATCACTAATAAAATTAATGGCATATAGTTTTTAATGTAGTAAAGAGAATTTTGTTTGAGAAAAAAATCAGTCTTATGTATTTTTTGTAACTTAATTAAGTTTTCAGTATTCATAACAAAGACTAGTCATAATAACTGTTTATATAAACTCATTTCTAGGCAATGATATTGTATGGACATGGTTATTGAGTACTTATTTTTTCATCTGTAATCACAAAATATATGACATATTTAGTTTAAAATGATTCAAGTAGATGAGATTTAGAAAACTCAGTTAAACATATGCTAAGTTTATATAAATAATAAGACTTCGAACTATGACTTAAAAGTTTGTTTAAAATTTCAATGAATAACAAATACTGAGATGAAAAATTGAATATAACTAACATTGAGAAAATCCAATATCTACTCTTGGCCAATTTTTCCTCTTCTGTAAAGGTAAATGTAGTTTTCACTTTCATAACAATCAACTTATATTGCCTATATTTGAATTCTGCAAAAAATAGTTACTATGCAGTAAACAATCATTTATATGTGGATCCTTTAATCAGTTAATATCATTTTAAATTTTTTTGCTATTGCATTTAAAAATAGCAAGTTCAGTGCAGGTGCATAATATTAAAGTAGAGAAATATACCACAATTTATCCTACTATTGATGGATATTTTTGATGAACTGAGGCTTAATATGTTTCTTCTTTATAAATTATTTTATTTTTTTGAGAACTGTAAAAATATATGAATTTCTTAATAATGGGGTTTCTTATTCATAGGGTAAGCTTTGATAAAAATGGCTACAAAGTTTTAAAGGCACTTTTCTGTGTCTGCCATAATCAGCCAAAAAGAAAAGTTATAAACTCTCTAATCTTTGCTACTATTGTAAATTGTATTGTAAATTCTATTTTTTAGCTATACAGTGCCTTTGTTGTGATATGCCTTTGTGGCTTTACTATGTATCTCCCTAGTAAATAACAAAGATGAAAGCACTCATTAGTTTTTAAATGCCTTTCTCCCCACCATTTATCCAATGACTTCTTCATATCTTTCTTCCTGATATAGAGTTGTTCTATTTTTCAGTTATTTCTTCACACCGGCAATGTTCAGCTACGTTCAGTTCCATAGCTGGGAGTTAGTGATGGCTACATTTCAGGTTCATGCAATGTTTTATGCCTAGATTAAATTAAATACATATATATGTACTAAATATTAACAATACATTTTACATATGCTATATTGACACTAAAATAACAGTAAAGAAAACAATTTGATTTCAGAATGATATATTTGGTACTGTTTATATTTGTAGAGTACTGTTCCTTGATTATGTTTTAACTGTTCTCTCAAAAATAATTGCCAATAGATAACATTTATTCTTATTTTCTAATATGTAAATATTAGAACATAATGAGGAAGTTCATAAAGTGATAGGTTGGTACTGAAAACCCCAATTTTTAATTTCCTTATGTATATATTTACTTTAAATGGTGGTAAGAATGCTAAACATGGGGTCTATTCTCTTAAACTGTCAATAGATAATACAGTATTAATAACCATACGTACACTGGTACATGATGATTATCTAGAATTCTTTTTTTGGGGGGAGATATCCATACGTTCTCAAGAGGTACTCCTATCTATATGCTCAGGAATTCTTCCTTACAGGCTTACGGGACCATATAAGGATGTTGGGGATCAAATTCAGGTCGGTTATATGCAGGGCAAATGCCTTACCTGCTGTACTATCTTTCTGGCCCCTTTTGAATTTATTTTCTTAATATAAAGCTGAGAAACCAGAGCGATTGCTCAGTGGTATGGCACTTACCTTTCATGCTGCTGATCCACGATGGACTTTGGTTCAATATCTGGGGTCCCATATGGTCCCCTGAGACAGCAGTGATTTCTGAGCACATAGCCAGGAATAACACTTGACCCTAAACTGAGCCTAATATATATATGTATATATTAATATATTATTTTAATTTTTATAATGCATTATATATTATAATTAAATATAAAGCTGAAACTTTATACCTATTGAAAAGCTCCACTTCCCATTGTTTCTCCTCCCAGGCTCTGGAGATGATAACTCTATTCTCTGTTCCCTAGATATTGATGCATGTAAGAAAAATCAGGCTGAAAATGCCCAATTTAGTCTAATAGAGTTGTATGCTATTTCAATTCATCTACATTCTTGGCTTTGATAGGATTTTCTCTTTTATCTTTATGTATTTTTATTTTATTCTAGGCAATGTTATTTAAAACACAAGTCATGACAATATTTCATGCAATATAGTGTTCGAATGTTGTATTATTAGATCTTCCAAGATGTCTGTTTTCTTCCACTACTTTTTCAGTGTATCCCCCGCCGGACAACCTGTCCTAACACCTCTGCCCCCCTCCCCTGTTTTCTTACAATCCCACTTCAATTGTATAGGACTAACTCCTAGGTTCTGTTGCCTTTGGGCATTTATTAATTTTTTAGTATTGTATTTATAGTACACATATAAAAGAGATATTTTATCTCTGACCCCCACCTTCTCATATTTCCATTGCAAATATATTTTGCATTTTCTTTATATGTTTATATATTTTAGATTGCTTTCACAAAATTACCTAATTATTGTGAATAATGCTGAATAAACATAAGGAAGCCAATAGCTCTTGGAGCATCTGTTTTTCATTTTCTTAATTATAGACCCAGAAGTAAAATCACTGGGTCACATGATAAGTATTATTTTAATTTTTGAAGAATCTCCATATTCTTTTCTATAGTGGTTGCCCATTCCCAGAAGTTGCGCAGTATTTTTCATATCATTTCCAGCGTTTATTTTCTCTAAATAGCTAACCTAACAGCTCTGAAATATTATTTCATTGTGGTTTCGATTTGCTTTTTCATTATGGTTTGTGATATTCAGCACTTTTTTGGTATTTGTGGAACATTTATTTGTCTTGGAAAAATGTTTATCTAAGACTGTTGACTTCTTTTAAATAAGGATTTGCTTTGTTTGCTTTGCTATTGTGCCATAGTTTTCTTTATATATTTTGTATATTTATAACTTATCAGTTATATGGTTTGCAAATATTTCTCCTATTCCATTGTTTTTTTTTTTTTTACTAACTTTTATGCTGTGAAGGTGGTTCCACATAATTATTTTTGCTTTGGTGGCTTATCTTTTCAGAGCCATAGAAAGTAGGTGATATTGAAACTAGTTAGAACATACAGAGGTTTATGCAATTGCCTTGCTTATATCCAAGTCCAAGCACTCCCTGACACTAGATATGGTTTCTTTAGCAAAACCAGGAGTAATCTCATAGAACAGAGCCAAAATTAAGTCCTGATAACTGCTGAGGTGACTTTAAACAAAACAAACTAAAAGGTAGATGATATGAAGTGTTCTTTGATGAATACCTGGGTATATTTTCTAACTTACTTTTCTAAAGTATCAACCTTACCACTTTATCAAGACTTTCTTTATGCTCCACCTTTTCTAAGAAATACTTTCCGATTTTTCCTTATTTTACTCTGGAGCACTCTATAACCACTTACTTATATCACACTTTTAACTTAATGTTTGATTTTTAGTGAATGGACACTCTATCTCCCAAATACACCTTAAGGACAGAAGTCATACCACTGATTGATTTCTCTGTGGCTCCTTATCAACAGCATACATTTATCACTTCTTCCATCCAAGAATAGGATAGTGTGGCACCTTGGTTCTTTGAGAAAGTCAAGCTCTCACTCTGAATCACTGAAAAGTCTTCTACTGAAATTGAAAGATATGTGGTGAAAAAGTCCACGACTTGAAATTTAAAAACTACAATCTAATTATATTTGATCATGGATATTTGATCTTGCATTAACTGCATACCTTGTCTGTTTTTAATTTAATGTATATTCAAATGTCGATTCTTTTTTCAAAGTTAACACGGCCTATAAGTAGAACATATGAAATATTTTGTCAAACTGGACAAAAGTATACAATCAAAATATTACAGTTTTATTTGCATAACAAAATATTGACTGACAACTTTAGATCCCATCTTCAAAAAGTTTCCAAGTTCAAAATAATAATAATATAATGTTACTATGTCAAAATTGCGACTGATTAAAGAAGGTATTTGTATCCTACCTTAAACCCTCTTCTACATTATGAAGGTGCTCAGGCTACTGTAATATCCAGAGGGTAGAATTAACAGAGGGAAGAGTGGACAGAAAATGCTACTGGACACAAATGGAACACATGAGAATCTGGGGAGTTGCGGAGAGGAATCTAATTAAATCAGTGAATTGTCCAAAGTAAGAGGCATCAAATACACAGCCTTAAGCCATATACTCCCATTCTTAATATAGTTGCATATTGGCTTGTTCAACAATTTGACCACAAAAATTGTGCACCATTTTCAATGATCACTTATTGTGTGGAAAAAAGTCTCAGAGAATGATAATCTGCAACATCATTATTTGCAATAACTAATATTTTCCATGAAGTCACCTTCCTTCTTTGTCCTAGTAGCAGTCCCAAATAAATCTGAGGGAGGCTTTGACTTTCCCAACAGGACTTATCAACCTTGATTTCTATTCTCCAATATTATTTCAGACAGAGGACCAAAGTGAACAGAGCCAATCAAGATGCCCGTCATTTGTAAAAACAATGTCTATTATGGTTAATTTTGCAAGCTGGGAACAGGATTACTGCTTAGAAACTTAGTGACTGACATTAACTTGAGTACACACAGAGAGAAGCATAAGATGCTTTGTAAGAGAATGGGATGCCTAAGTGTCTCATTTGAGTCTGCAAGGAAGCTAAAAGATAAAATTTTATAACTGGTCAGCTCTGTAATCTCAATGTGCCTCAAAATTTGTTCCCTGTGTTCAAGTAAATGCCAGCTTACCATGCTTCAATGAGTGTGGTTCATCAAATATAAAGAAATTTCAAGCCATAATTTTGTTGAGTTGTTATTGCTTTTTTTTTCTTTACCCAGACTGCTGTGAAGTCAGCTGTGCTCCCTGTATAAATGTGACCAACAGCCCTTTATGTGCCAGATGTGAACAGATGTGCACTTAGCATGACTTCTATATGCCAGCACAAGCTAGAGAAGGAGCTGATTCAAAGAGACAAGGTAGAACTAAAAGCAAATGTGACTGTGTAACTAGCTAACACAGCAATAAAGTCTTGCAAGGTAAGCAAAGGGGTTGATGCAATAAACTACAATCATCCTTGAATAAGTGAGGTAAAAGGGGGAAATAAATAGACTGCAAAGTAGGCTTGAAAAATACTGGTTAACTGTATGCACTCAACATTTTGGGGGTTCTAAGAAGTTGCTGGTAAGCTCAAGCAATGTAAATTTAGAGACATTCATACACACACACACACATACAAGTTCACTTCTGTAAATGCTAAAACTAGACAGAAAATAGCAAATATATCACTAATACTGAAATGTAGATTTTTATTAGGAATTTAGAATAATAAAAATGACCCAATTAAAAATAAAAAATTAATTAAAAAAATATGACCCCTCCATGATCTTCCTAGAATTTTAAGTAGCCTAAGAAAGAGCTTGAGATTGCTTTTGCTGGTAGATAAGAGAGATGGTAGAATGAGGTGTTATTTTCTTTCTTTTTTTTTTTTTTAATTTTTATTTTTTTATTTAAACACCTTGATTACATACATGATTGTTTTTGGGTTTCAGTCATGTAAAGAACACCACCCATCACCAGTGCAACATTCCCATCACCAATGTCCAAGTCTCCCTCCTACCCACCCAACCCCCGCCTGTACTCTAAACAGGCTCTCCATTTCCCTCATACATTCTCATTATAAGGAAAATTCAAAATGTAGTTATTTCTCTAACTAAACTCATCACTCTTTGTGGTGAGCTTCCTATGGTGAGCTGGAACATCCAGCTCTTTTCACTTTTGTGTCTGGAAATTATTATTGCAAGAATGTCTTTCATTTCTCTTAAAACCCATAGATGAGTGAGACCATTCTGCGTTTTTCTCTCTCTCTCTGACTTATTTCACTCAGCATAATAGATTCCGTATACATCCATGTATAGGAAAATTTCATGACTTCATCTCTCCTGACAGCTGCATAATATTCCATTGTGTATATGTACCACAGTTTCTTTAGCCATTCATCTGTTGAAGGGCATCTTGGTTGTTTCCAGAGTCTTGCTATGGTAAATAGTGCTGCAATGAATATAGGTGTAAGGAAGGGGTTTTTGTACTGTATTTTTGTGTTCCTAGGTGTTATTTTCAACATAATATAATTTGAAATAAATAACTTGACACAGCTGCCTCCACTTTGTTTATATTTTATTTATATCTTCTAGGTAGGTGCACCCACCTTTTTCATAGGACCTTGGAAAATGAACTACTTTGTTTTACCTCATATTTCTACATCTTTCTACGAACTGACAAAGAAAAGTGGACTGGGGCCAGTTTGTCAAGTGGTCTCAGGTGCATTGAGTGGAAAAAAAGTTAGATCTAAATATCCAAGACAAAGTCAAGGACAATGGAATCATGAAGCACAAACTATAACCAGCTAAACACAAAACGGACCTGTTACACTGGTATACGAGAGGGCTAAGAGTGAAGGTATGGGAGGCAGGCTGGAAATATGGTGGAGGGAGGTCAACTCTGGTGATGGGAATGGCCCTAATCCACTCTCGCTATATGCCTGAAATACAACTATGAATAAGTTGTAATTCACAATTGTCTCATAAAAGTAAAAGCCAAATAATGTAGTTTGACAGACCAGGAGTTGATTTCATGAAAGGCATCAAAAAACACAGACCGTGCTCTAAGACACTAGAATTATGCAGGAGAGAAAGGAAGAGGATTGGGAACTAAAAAAATGTTGACTGTGTATTAGAGATCTGGGCTGTATCCAAGAGATAAGATTCAAGTAAGATTGTTGAATTTGTAGAACAAGGATGTGGTTGCTCAGGACTCAGTTGTATGCTATTTCTATGCTGAGAAAATCCCAAAACAAGCTCCTCAATTCTTTGTTTGTTTTTTATAAACTTTGTTTGCTTTGATTGTTTTTAAAACCAATAAGGCAATCGAAGTGACCAAAGCATGCCCAGGACTAAGGAATTTCTAAGTCCCAGTGCTTTCTGGGGCATGAGGCTTTTCCATACTTTTTCCAACAGGAAAATCCTCCAGGAACATGAGCATTGGAGAATTGCTCTAGCACTGTGCGCAAAGTATTGAAGTCACATGGACAAATTCACATGTCTAGGAGAAGCAAAGGAGAGATATCTCTCTGTCTGTTTGTCTGTCTGTCTTGCTCTCTCTCTCTCTCTCTCTCTCTCTCTCTCTCTCTCACACACACACACACACACACACACACACACACACACACACACACTCACTTGATCCCCATAACACACTGACTTTAAGGGGAAAAGAAGCCATTTCCCTGAGTAGTCCTGCAGAAGGGAAAGCACATGCAGACAGGCTGCTGCAGATGGGAGTAAAATGTTCTATTTTGGAAAACTGACATTCAAGTTTTCTAAAATAGGGGCTTTCATTATTAACTTTTTTTAGTCCTTTTCTCTCATACCCTCCATGCTTGTCAGACTCTCCTCCCTCATTTTGTTTAAAGGTTCTATGCAGAGTGGTTATTTTTGTGACTGGGTAATTATCTATATTTTAAGCTTAGGATACAGTCTGAGTAAAGGTGTGATATGCATCTAATGAATAAATATCCGGCTGGTTCTTACACTTTACCTGTATCAAGTTAACTTTTTTTTTTTTTATTTTCTCCAAGAAGACAGAATGGGTCAAGTATTAGTTGGGGTCAGATGCCATTATAGGACAGTTGTGGAGGTGAGGGCAACACATTAGGTGAGATAGTAAGATATAAACTGGGTAAAGAAATTTGGTAAATGCAATTTCTTCTTTACCCTGTCTTTGAATTCTTAATCATTTTTGTCATGATATTTAGAAAATAATAACTCCATCCACCAACATCATGGCCATTTGGGAGACACATGTTTAAATTTATGATTCAGACATTTATTAAATCAGAATCTTTGGAGTAGACCCCAAGAATTTGTGAGTTTATAATTGTATTTGTTATTCTCTTGGTCAGTAAGGATATTGAGTAATATACATGACAGGAGCCCTACAAATATAATGTAATATATATAAATAATTATGGTGGTTGTATTCATTTGTAATGGACATTTAAACTTGATGTCCTTTCTTCTGTTTTCATGGAGTGAGAACTGTATAGGTCTCAGGGGAAACAATAAAATGGCAAACAGGATATGGCTTTTGTTATCATTTCGAAACATTAACTGTGAGAATCTATATTGGGTAAGAATATGAGGAGAGGAGAGGAAAGATAAAAAATTACTAATTTTTGATATTAAAAATTTCACAAGAAGACCAGTAAATGGTAAGATTTCTGTTGCTAAAGAAAATTTTAATTTTTTAGCTATTTCAAATATTTTTTTGAGCTTTGAGACGTTGTAAACACAAGAAATAGTTATTAATAGGGGTTGTTTTTCTGAATTGTGATATATAAAATCCCTAGTCAGAAAAAGATTGAAGTGGGGACATTTGAACACAAAACTGTTATAGTGTATTATGTTAAGGCTATTATAATATTATAGTTATTTTTTCCAATTGTAAAAAATATTTACCATTCTTTTTAAAAACTTGATTTCTGTGTTTTATGGAAAATTATTGAGTGAAATATATAATGTAAGGAATAAAATGTGCTTCGAATTTTACCTCAAATAAGATGGAAAGAATGATATAAAATAAGATATGGTATATAACTTTTTAAAAAATTAAACTTCATAATTGACAGTGAAGGAAATTCCATGAAAACCACATAGGGTTAAGATTTATTCTTTTTTCATCTAAAATTGGTTATCATGAAAAATAATTTCATGTCTAAAAGATAACATTCTAGGCAGATGTATATGTATTGATGTGGAACTCTGTGCATTCTGTACTGTTTACCAAAATCAAAGCAGACTTCAGATCAACACAGAGAAGATGATTTATTTATGTGTCTTCCAAATGGTTCTGCACCACAGAGACACTTGACATTTCAGTCTCTGTCTTACAACCTGCCAGCTGTCTTTCAAAAATACAGTGTAGGCATTGAATTGCCCATGCTTAGAAACTCTAGATGGTTTTCTGTTGCTAACAATGTAAAATCCATATTCATTATCAATCCAAATTCCTCCAAAACATGCTCAAAGAGTAACTTTTCAGATATTATTTATCCCACTTCTGTTTTTCCAGTCCATCTCTTTTCTAAAGTGAAGTAAGTTTATGGAACATAAAGTATGAGGCGGGTCAAAACATTAACAATTTATGCCCTTGGTATTGGCTGTGTGACCTTGGACAATTCCTCTCCATCTAAGAGTTTCTATTGAATCTACTAAAATCTATAAAGCAGGACCTAATAAAAATGATGATGATAATATCATATATATGGAAGCTTATATAAAAGTTTCTACAACTGAAACTTATATAAAGTCATAAGTAGTAACACTTCAATAAAAAGTAAAGCTAGAATCAATCCTACACTTATTTCTTATATGAGAGTGAAAGAATGATAAAATGTATGTAATGCTTAGCATTGAGTATAACAGTGAATAATTCAATAGAAATTAGCTATCATTACTAGTAATTATATTTGTTTGGTCATTTGTTTTCTCATTAATTTAACAGATATCAGTTGAGATTTCATTAAGTGCCAAACACCATTCTAGACTGGCATTGATAGTCATTATTCACAATATCATGCCTTTACTTGAATCATTTGAGTTGTATAGATTATCCTTGTCACTTTGGATGATAAATTCAGACATTTTTCTCTCATAACTTATTTAATGCTTTCCTCCCATTTTCACTGTTGACTTCAGATTACTCAGATAGCTACTTTCCCCATACTGTCTTAATATTCCATTTGATACCTGACCTTATATTTGTAAAAGTATTTGACATTTGTGTCTACATATTTGTTTTGCCTCCATATATTTTAAGATTATTTAAGGAAGTTTCACTTTTTTTTTGTTTTTTCAGGCCACACCCATTTGATGCTCAGGGTTTACTCCTGGCTAAGTGCTCAGAAATTGCCCCTGGCTTGGGGGGACCATATGGGACGTCGGGGATTGAACCACAGTCCTTCCTTGGCTAGTGCTTGCAAGGCAGACACCTTACCTCTAGCACCACATCACCGGCCCCGGAAGTATCACTTTCTAATTTACCTTTTAATTTTTAGAATCTAGAACCTGATCTTACAGAAAATTCTCAAGGTGTTCATTGTAAAGAGCTCTGTGTTTCATTTAAGAACCTGAAACTAACTCTCAAGTAAATGGTTATAAGAGTTAAATATTAAAACAAAGGCTCTATGCTATTTTTACATTATTTTAGAGAAAAAGAAAGGTTCTCAGTGAAGTGTAATGATAAGTTTTGATGTGATTATTCATTTACTAATATGTACATTATCTTATTTTGGATCTGACTCTGAGAAACATCCAAAGGCAAACTCCTTCTTAGATGATCATATTGTCTCTGTGCATATAAATAACATTTTTCTATAGGTATGTTTGGATATGAAGGAAGCACATGGCTACTTGCATGGCAATATTATTCCCATTGACAAGAGAAATGGGTGAGAAAAATATAAGCCAAGTATTCACATTTGTCTAAATATTCTTTTGTTCTGTAATCAAATATGAAATGTCCCTCCTGTTTGTGCGGAGTTTACTGTTATCTCTTCCTGATTTTTTTCTCTAGTATTAATGATTTAAGGGATTTATATTTACATATTTCACTTTTTTTATTTTATAGTGAGTGAATTTGTCTATCCAATCATTTAAAATGTTGATACCCATAGATATATATGCCACATATATGGGGATGTGTTTATGTGTTTTAAGCTTATGTAAATTTTGGGGGGATAGCCTGAGATGTCATTAGATATTATATAATATACTTCTTTACATTTCTTTGAGCTTTTCTTCCTCAGCAGAAGGTCCACACAGGAGCATGCTAAGCAAGCAGCTGTACTTCCAGCCCTTATGTTTGGGGTACTGGGGAGACAAAAGGAAAAAGGGGGCTCGAGTCATAGCTCAATACATGTCTCTTGCCTGCCTTGCTGGGTTTTACTTATTGAATTAGGACAAATTGGAACTTTCATAAACTGTGATATAAATTATTATCTCGAGTCAGCAGATGCAGTCGCACCAGGGTAGAGCACTGCTAATAACTCTGCTGGATTAAGTCTGATTGGAACAATTTGAGACTTGTTTCTCTCAGCTTGATCAGCCTCATTGTAACCACAGCAATTATCCCATTTCACTTGCGATGGCTTAGCACAGAC
Organism: Suncus etruscus; assembly: GCF_024139225.1. NCBI lineage: Eukaryota > Metazoa > Chordata > Mammalia > Eulipotyphla > Soricidae > Suncus > Suncus etruscus. Next base: position 5,330,074 of record NC_064852.1, read on the forward strand.
ATGTTTCAGCTTTATATCCGTCCTTCTTAATGAAGTCAACTCAGACTTTCTTTTTTTTCCATTTGTCAAACAGTTGTCCTAGGTGAACAAGAAATAACATCACCCCTTGGGGTATCAGGATATTGCTGGGAAGGCTGGAATCCCCAATGGGCTAGACAAATAGAATTAATATGTTGGTGATATTCTGTGGATGTATTTATTCACTTAATTCTTTCATAGGTTAACATCTGCTGTATCCCAAAATTGATATGTTAAGATCTGAGACAGGATTGAATAAAACCATAGTGTTATGTATGTGTATTTTCCACTTTTATTCCTGGGATATACATATTTTAATTATCTTTACTTAAACACAGTGGTCACAAATAAATTGTAGTTGTATGATTAGAGTCATGTAAAGAACACCACCTTCACCAGTGCAGGATTCCCACCACCAATTTCCCAGATCTACCTACTCCCCACCCCACCCACATCTGTACTCAAGACAGGCTTTCTTTTTCCCTCATTCATTCACATTGTTATGATAGTTTTCAGTGTAGTTATTTCCTAACTGCACTTATCACTCTATGTGGTGAGCTTCATGTCATTAGCTGCACCTACATGGGAGGATGGCGGGAAGTAAGGGTTGGGACTGAGGCAGTAAAATATTAGAAATGAGCTTTATAGGGCAGTATCAAGGTCATAATACAGGATGGATATTATGGATATATAGAATATATGCACACAATACTATCAATATGAAAACAAGGAGAAAAAATTTCCACTGACTGTCCCAACATAAACCAGTGCTAGAACAGCCTGCCCTCCTCCCAGAGTGCATTCCCATTAGTGTAGGGAGACATAGGGGAAAGCCTGCTGACCCCTAAAGAGTCCACCTAGACCAGCACCCAGGGAAAGACTGAAGTCCAGGGGAGAAAACCCCTATACCTGGCAAGAGCTGGTCTCCAGAATCAAGGAGGAAACCGGAAGCCAAATGTCTGCCCGCCCTCCTCCTCATGCACCTCCTCCCTGGAGTACAGAGGGAGGGGAGAAGCCTGAGGACCACTAAGAGTCCACCTGAACCTACTTCTGGCCATCTGAGCAGGCACCCAGGGAAGGCCTGGAGTCAGGGGAAAAAGACAAGGATAGCTGGGGGCCTACCAAGCCTCCCAGCACTCACCAGGCCAGGGAGAAGGGCTCTGGTATGGGGCCTCCCCAAACCCCATACCTGGCAAGAGCTGGTCTCCAGAATCAAAGAGGAAATCAGACGCCAGATGTCTACCTGCCCTTTTCCCCATGTACCTCCCCCCCTGGAGTACAGAGGGAGGGGGGAACCTGAGGACCTCTAAGAGTCCACCTGAACCCACTTCTGGCCATCTGAGCTGGCACACAGGGAAGGCCTGGTGTCAGGGGAAAAAGACAAGGGCATCTGGGGGCCTGCCAAGCCTCCCAGCACTCCCCAGGCTAGGGAGAAAGGCTCTGGTATGGGGCTTCCCCAAATCCCATACCTGGCAAGAGCTGGTCTCCAGAATCAAAGGGGAAACAGGAAGCCAGATGTCTGCCCGCCGTCCTCCCCATGGACCTCCCCCCCTGAAGTACAGAGGTAGGGGGGAGGCCTGAGGACCACTAAGAATCCACCTGAACCCACTTCTGGCCATCTGAGCTGGCACCCAGGGAAGGCCTGGAGTCAGGGGAAAAAGAAAAGGATGGCTGGGGGCCTGCCAAACCTCCCAGGCCTCCTCGGGCTAGGGATAAGGGCTCCGGTATGGGGCCTCCCCAAACCCTGGCAAGAGCTAGCTGTTTCCTAATTTTTAGATTATTAGAGGAGCCATCTTGATTTTTGTAAATATGGGGGTGTACTGCAAAATTACTCCATTGGTAAGGCTGTAGATTCCTTCTTACAATGTGCAGAAATTGAATTCAGGGGTTACAAGATGTGGGTCCTGGAGAGATTACAGTCCTTGGTGTCTGTAGGCTAGGCTGGCTCAGCAGAAAAGAGGCCAGGATATACATATTAAGGACAATGTACATAATGCTTTATTTCTTTCAGTAGACAAAGACTTGTTCTGATCACTCTGTAAACAGAAAATTCATAACTAAGTGATATTACACAGTTGAAAAGGAATTTATAGGAGGAGCTACACATTGGTATTAATATGAACCATATTATATAGAGGGAAGCTTATAAGTAAGTAGTCTCTTTAAGAACAGATTCAGGGGTCCTCAAACTTTTTAAACAGGGGGCCAGTTCACTGTCCTTCAGACTGTTGGAGGGCCAGATTATAGTAAAAACAAAAATTATGAACAAATTTCTATGCACACTGCATGTATCTTATTTAGAAGTGAAGAAACAAAATGGGAATAAATACAATATGTGGCCCACGAGCGTAGTTTGAGGACCATTGATTAAAGTAATAGGGCCAAAGCCATAGTACACTCAGTACACTGTTTGCCTTTTATGCAGCTGATTCAGATTTGATCTCTGGAATCTCATATGGTACCTTAATCCTGTCAGGAATAATCTCTGAGAACAGTGCCCAGAGTAACCTCTGAGTGTGGTCCAAAAATAGAAACAAAAAAGAACAAACTAAAAGAAAAGATTAGAGTGAATATGATACATAAGAGCCAAGGAAGAAAATACAGTTCATAGAGAAAAGAGCATGATCAAAGTTTATCTTTCATTACTTTGTTGGAAACCAAGATAAAATATTATGTGGCACACCCAGAAAGAATTACCAAATGAGGATTCTTACAACATTGAACTGCTTTCCAAGCAATTGGAAATACAGCTTAAGTCTGTATTAATTATACAGCTCACTTTTGACCCTAAAATTACGTAAGGTCTCTACTTTTTTCAGTGCTCTAATAAACATAGCAAAGATTTTGCTCAATTCCTTAGTGAATACAAAAGCAAATGAGATTCAAAGGCCTAATAGCTTTCTATTCAACTGAGTAGATGATATACATTTCAGAATTAAAATTTATATTAGTGCAAACAAAGAAGTTAAATAATAGATGAATTCAGAGGAGCACTTTTAAACTATTCTTGTCATTACTCCCATGCTTTATCCAGAGAGATCCTATTAAAGACACAGACTTCCAGAAGCCATTCCTTGTTGCACAGAATGTTCCAGAAGCCATTCCTTGTTGCAAGTCAGCCCCTGAAGAGGTTATCTGATTGAGGGATGGAGGATGATGTCTTTCCCCTCCAGCTTGGAGCACACGTCTGCCACCCTGTCCAGCCAACGGTTCTGAGGTGAAAAGGCGGGTAAACAGCTCGCAAACAGTCAGGCTTGTGGAAATATTAGTTTTATTCGGTGGACAAGACTGAAGGCCAAAGTCTCAGCCTCAGTTCCATCAAAAAGCCCCTCGCCTTCCACAGACCCTTGTTTTTATCCCCCAGATTCAGGTACCACCCAATGGTGGAATCAGATACCACCCAATGGTGAAAGCAGAATCAGGTACCACCCTAGGGTGGGGGCAGAGCGCAAGGTCTCACCTTAGGGTAGGGCACAATCACCTATTAGGGTAGGGATAGTAACATAATAATCCCATAAAATGTTTACATACACAACAATTCCCCCATTTGTTTTTAGTAAACAAACAATATTGTCTACAATTATTAAAGGAAAAATAGTCAATAATAAAAGAACAGCTATTTGCTTAAGCGCATCAAAGGAAAATGTAAAGAAAAACTTCTAACCTAAACACAGGGTGTCTAAAACCAGAAACATGTATCAAGGAATTAACTACAAGCTCTTGAGAAGATAAATCTAAGACATACATAGATCCTTCGAAGAGACGCCAGAAAGGTCTTGTAGCAGGCGAGAAGAAGCACCTTTTCTTTATTTGTTGTTGTTGTTGGTGGTGGTTTTTGGGTCACACCTGGCAGTGCCCAGGAGTTACTCCTGGCTCCACATTCAGAAATCGCTCCTGGCAGATACCAGCATTCGAACCAATGACCTTCTGCATGTGAGGCAAATGCCTTATCTTCATGCTATCTCTCCGAACCCATTTTCATTCAAGTCCAGGTAGACCAGAAAGCCCATCTTTGAGGTCATTGAATTAGGCCCTTATTTTTGAGGAAGAAGCATATACCCCCTGCACAGTGGGGGGCCATTGCAATGATGATCAATAGGCTTCTGAACTTAATCCAAGTTCTTAATACAGGCTGAGTCCATATGATGTCCAAAATTGATGTACCAATAAGGTCGATTATTTATAGATGGGAGCTTAAGTCACAAACCAAAACAAAATGTTTAAGGCAGAGACCTTCCCTGTGTAAATAAACAACTTGAGGGCCCATCCAAAATAGATGGAACCTCCTATAAACCTAGTATTTTGCCTATGATGTGCCCACGCAAAAAGCCCTGAGACCAGAGAAAAATATCATTTAGGAAATTATAGACAACAGTATCTAACCCACTAACCTAAAGTCAAGAAAGCAAAACCCTAATGTAATACAACATCAACTCCTAAGATTAAAAACTAAAATAGAAAAACATTAATTACAATAGTCAAAAGAAGTGTAGTACCAAATATAAATTCAAAGGATTACAATTATAAGAAAAATACAAAAGGTGAAATTTTTACAGAGTCCAATACCAATCTGTAAAGATGAGGGGTCAGGAACACTGAAAAGACCTGCCAAAGACATTTGATGGGTCTGGAAAGCGGGTTGAAGCCATCATGAGCTGGTTGGGCTTCTGCATTTTCTTTGGGATGGTGCAATCTTGGAGTAGCCATTGTAGAGATGGTCAACAATAGCACTGTGTATGTGGATGGAAAACCAGAGATTCAGATAACACAGTTTAACTGGGATCCAGAGATTGTGGGTCTTATGCAAGGATCTTTTTTCTGGGGTTTCATTGTGACACAAATTCCAGGTGGCTTCATTTTCAACAAGTTTGCAGCAAACGTGGTACAAAACTCCAACAGTCACAGATCAGGAGGCTTGTAACTGTGGGTGAAGGAGATGAGTTGTACATGTGAAGGGAATCCTGAGAATTAAATGTTAAGGACTAGGAAGGAAGGATAAGGAAGACGAAATTGGGGAAGATAAAGTTAGGAAGGAAGATAAAGTTAGGAAAAAGGGATCTGTATACAAAATATGCAAAAGAGACAGACACTGAACAAGACATACACATACAGACTTCACAAAAAATATGGCCATAACACTCACTCATACCAAAAAATATTTGTTGGAAAGGATTCAAAATAGAGCAAAGAAAAGAGAATTAGCTGAATCAACTAAAAGCGCCTTAAAATGTACTAGCCAGCAAATGTTTAGATAAATCATTTCAAATTCAAAAAAAACTTTTTTTATGACAGAGCAGAGCAGATCTGAAAGAGAATTTCATGCATAATACAAACATGGAAAACTCTACTATAAGTGTATAACAGTATATATACAAAGTTATTGTATAACAGTAACTATGATAATCAATCATAGGCAAGAAGCACTGTGAAGAAAGACAACCTAAAAATTATCATTATGTCAGCGTCTTAAAACCTAAATTGAGGGAAATAAAGCAGTGATGTTAAAATAAAAAGAGTGAAAGTCGTTAAATGATTATACCTAGAAAGAAAAACAACATTAATATGATGAGAAATTTCTCTTTCAGGTGAAAGAAAAAAAGAGACTACTTTCGTTACTTATATCATTTTTGAATAAAATTTAAGAATGAGCAAGATCAGAATGAATTTAATCAGGGTAAATTAGAAGCTAAAACATCACTAATAAGAGTGGTCTATCTAGTACTGGTCTATCTAGTACCTAGGATCCAAGTAACGTGTTTTAAATACATTGTAGAATTTCTGAAGATCTTTAAGTTCTAAGTTTCTGCCCGAAAGTAATTGCTGATTGAACTCAACCTGCTTAAGTTAGAAAATCCACCTTATTGAAAGTACTGTCATTAAAGCAGGTCACAGGAAATTGCCATAGGAGTCTCTGAGTCCTGAAGGGCATAGAGGATGTGATTATGGGTCATTATGTCCAAAGTCTGGGGCTAAGGTGGCATTCATGCATGGGTAGCTATGGAAACAGAACTGCAGTGACCTGCCTCCTTTTCCCCACCTGGATCTCTCCCTAAGAAGCTTCAGTCTCTCCTTGATTGAAGAGGAAGCTTACTAAAAACATTAAGGACCTACAAATGACCCTATATTTGCCACTTGGAATCCCCAAGTCAAGGCTGCAAAATAATGCACAGAGAAGGAATGATTGATAACCGTAGGAAACCTCACTGCAATTACCCTGAAAACTAAAGTAAATTGGAGAGCAATTCAAAAAATGCCTATGTCTAGTTTATTGAAATGATATTGATTCTTCTCTACATAGTTTCACTTGAAGACATAGCCACCACCAATTATAAATATTAAGTATTGAAGAGAATAGAGAATAACTTGGGAAAGAGAAATAAAAAAACATATATTTATTAGTTAGTTTGCATCCTAAAATATTGAGTGACAATTAGAAGAGTCAAACTCTTCTAAGTATGGGATTTGGATTAAGAGGACCCAGAGGAAAAACTCTTTCACTTTTTAATTATAAATTTTATGATCACACGTTCCCAATTTTGGAAAGCTCAGTTTCCTCTTCTTTAAAATGGAAAGCATTGCATAAGAGAATATAAAGTGGATAGAATATATATATATATAAATTAAATACCAATGACTAATTTTATGGTAATTGGGAAATTATATTTTATTGATGATTATTTTAACTTTTTGTCAACTTTGAGACTGGTCAAAACATTTAATCTTTTCTACTTTATTATCTGTGAGATAGTGTCCATGTAAATGAACAAACTTTATTTATTTATGTATGTATGTATGTATTTATTTATTTATTTATTTATTTATTTTGTTTTTTTGGGCCACACCTGGTAATGCTCAGGGGTTACTCCTGTCTATGCATTCAGAAATCACTCCTGACTGGGAGACCATCAGGGATGCTAGAGGTTCAAACCACTGTCCATCCTAGGCTAGCACAGGCAAGGCAGATGCCTTAGCGCTTGTGTCTTTGCTCTGGCCCCAATAACTGAACAAAGTTTTGAAAATGTTTACTTGCATGAAAAATCACATACACATAAAATACCACAAAGTAGACACTAAATAAATGAGAACAATTAATCTTATTTAAATTTGACAGGTGAGAAAACTAAGAAACAGGGAGATTGACTCCCAAGTCATTGACAGAACTTCATAATAGCTGTCAGACTAAAAAAAAACCTAAAGGAAATATGAGATAGCATAAAGGCCAATGGGTGAGCATCGAGACAGGAACTTGGTAATGATGAATGAGTGGGGAGTGAAAATTAATGCTTATAAGGGTGTTTTATACAGTTCGTATTGAGAAGGTAATGTTAGTAAATGACCTTGAATGCGGGTAAAGAACTGGAGCATCTACATATCTCATATTATACAATGTGGAATAGGGGAGAAAAGACACAGGCCTTAAAAATTAGAATATCAGTTGACTTGGAATGACCAGAGCAGAATGAGAAGAATATAAAGATGATTGGAATGCTGTCCAAAATGTACACTTGAGCATCTAAGGTAAGGAAATTTGCATGATGTAATTCTAATTTTGATTCTCTAAGCAACCACCGGGTTGACCTCAAATCAAGACTATAGTAATCTTGCTTATGTTTATATTAATTTAAATATAGATTCAGTATTCACATGTAATTTCTCAGGGCTACTGTATTCAGTGCTCAGAAAGCAGCTCTTCTGATTCAACCATACATTTTCCCATTGAGCTATTTCTCTGATCCTTTAAATTAAAAGGATGTTTTATGGGTCAAAAGAGTATACTTATACCCATAAAAAGAGTATACTTATAAAAAAGAGTATACTTATACACATATTCACTTATATGCACAAACTCAAGGAAGAGATAACTGCAAATTTACTCTTGCAAAAAAATCTTGCGTTTTGCACCTTTCTATAAATATTCATTGACCTGATAAAGAGATAAAGAGAGAGCAAAACAGAAAAAAATCTGTTGATATATCTGGGAATCCTTTCAAGGAGAGGGCCCTACATTTAGAAAAATGGCTGTAGGGTTATTACTATTTGACAGAAATGGATGAGAGATATATAGAAGAAGAAGGTCTGAGACTGCTCCAATAATGGAGCAAGCCACTAACCCCCACATAGACTTTGAATGCACAAATGGGGTGGTTGGGACAAAAACTTTTACTAATCAGTAGGTGCACATCACTTCAAGGCTCCAGTGAGAAAAGGGGCAACTTAAATATTGTATTGAAGGGTCAGAGTGATAGTACAGTGGGTTGGATGCTTGCCTGGCATGTGGCTGACCTGAGTTGGGTTCCTGGAACTTCATATGGTACTTGAAGCCTGTAGGAGTAATTCCATAGCACAGATACTTAGCAATAAGCCCTGAGCACCTCTGGATATAATCCAAAAGCAAAAGTAAAACACAGTAAAAATGACATTAATATATGTGGAAACATTATTTGCAGAAGCATATATAAGAGAGTGAAAAGGGTTAAAAAATATTTTACTACTTTCTTTACAAAGCATCTGGAAGATGAAATCTGGTAATCAAGATGATAAATGATGACAAAGTAATGGAAAATGAGGAAGTCATAGGAAAAGGATCAGAGGTGCACAGATTCCTATTCAACACACAATTAAAATGAGCAACAGTGAAAATTGCAGTTTCAGACCAGAATATGCAAATGTTGTGAACCTTACTAATAATAGCTTGGTGGGGGATACAGGAACCTAAGAGATAAGGGAGAGGATAAATAGCAAGACATCAACACATAACTTTAGAAGTAAAGACATTTTTAATTCTATTTATATTAAAAATGTTAGTTTTTATAAATTTATTGTTATCTTTTGTATTAAAAAGGTATTTCAGTTATTAATATAGATTTGTGTTCATGAATTCATACTTTTACTTTGATATATGTTTTAATATTAAAGTAATACAACCTGTGATTTTTTTAAGAATACTTTTCGAATAGCATCACTTCTTATATTTGTGTTTGTGACTCTTTTTCACATACACAAAACCACACATACACATGTACACATGCACTATCCATATGAAATAGATTTTGGATCCAGAGTTGCAATGTTCAAAGAACATTGAATTAAAAAATTCTCACACTGTGGGAATTTAGCATAGTATAAGGCTTTTGCCTTGCATGTTATCCTTAGTTTAATCCCTGGCACCCTACATGGTCCCACAATCTAGCCAGCAGCGCTACCAGGTATGGTGAAAGAAATAATGAAAGAAAAAGAAAGAAGAAAGAAAGGAAAAGAAAGAAAGAACGGAAAAGAAAGAAAAAGAATGAAAGAAAGAAAGAAAGAAAGAAAGAAAGAAAGAAAGAAAGAAAGAAAGAAAGAAAGAAAGAAAGAAAGAAAGAAAGAAAGAAAGAAAGAAAGAAAGAAAGAAAGAAAGAAGAAAGAAAGAAAGAAAGAAGAAAGAGAGAAAGAGAGAAAGAAAGAAAGAAAGAAAGAAAGAAAGAAAGAAAGAAAGAAAGAAAGAAAGAAAGAAAGAAAGAAAGAAAGAAAGAAAGAAAGAAAGAAAGAAAGAAAGAAAGAAAGAAAGAAAGAAAGAAAGAAAGAAAGAAAGAAAGAAAGAAAGAAAGAAAGAAAGAAAGAAAGAAAGAAAGAAAGAAAGAAAGAAAGAAAGAAAGAAAGAAAGAAAGAAAAAGAAAGAAAGAAGGAAGGAAGGAAGGAAAGAAAGAAAGAAAGAAAGAAAGAGAGAAAGAAAGAAAGAAAGAAAGAAAGAAAGAAAGAAAGAAAGAAAGAAAGAAAGAAAGAAAGAAAGAAAGAAAGAAAGGAAAGAGGGAAGGAAGAAAGAAAAAGAAAGAAGAAAGGAAGGAAAGGAAGGAAGAAAGGAAGAAAGAAAAAGAAAGAAAGAAAGAAAGAAAGGAAAGAGGGAAGGAAGAAAGAAAGAAAGAAAGAAAGAAAGAAAGAAAGAAAGAAGAAATGAAGGAAAGGAAGGAAGAAAGAAAGAAAGAAAAAGAAAGAAAGAAAGAAAGAAAGAAAGAAAGGAAAGAGGGAAGGAAGGAAGGAAGGAAAGAAAGAAAGAAAGAAAGAAAGAAAGAAAGAAAGAAAGAAAGAAAGAAAGAAAGAAAGAAAGAAAGAAAGAAAGAAAGAAAGAAAGAAAGAAAGAAAGAAAGAAAGAAAGAAAGAAGGAAGGAAGGAAAGAAAGAAAGAAAGAAAGAAAGAGAGAAAGAAAGAAAGAAAGAAAGAAAGAAAGAAAGAAAGAAAGAAAGAAAGAAAGAAAGAAAGGAAAGAGGGAAGGAAGAAAGAAAAAGAAAGAAGAAAGGAAGGAAAGGAAGGAAGAAAGGAAGAAAGAAAAAGAAAGAAAGAAAGAAAGAAAGAAAGAAAGAAAGAAAGAAAGGAAAGAGGGAAGGAAGAAAGAAAGAAAGAAAGAAAGAAAGAAAGAAAGAAGAAATGAAGGAAAGGAAGGAAGAAAGGAAGAAAGAAAGAAAGAAAAAGAAAAACAAAGAAGAAAAAATAAAGAAAAAGAAAGAAGAAAGAGAAAGAAGAAAGGAAGAAAAGAATAGGAAGGAAGGAAAGCAAGAAACAAAAGTAGAGGGAAGAGGGAAGGAGAAAGGAGGGAGGGAGAGAAAGGAGGGAGAGAAGAAAGGAAGGGAGGAAGCGTGGAAGGGAGGGAGGGAGAGAGAAAGGGAGGGAGGGAGAAAGTAAGGAAGGAGAGATGGAATGAAGGAGGGAAGGAAAGAAGGAAGGAGAGAAGAAAGAAGGGAAAGAAGGAAGGAGAGAAGGAAGGAAGGGGAGAAGGAAGGAAGGGAGGGAGGGAGGGAGCGTAGAATGGAAGAGCTAGAATAATTAAAAAAATTATATTCCAAACAATTTTTCTTCACTCTGTTGATTTACACTTCTGTGTGTGTGTGTACATGCACCACTCTGTTAGACCCACACTTATAAGGTTGAAAGCTTATTTACTTTCAGTGCTGGTCTCAGCGGAAGAATGTTCCATGGAGCATATTTTTGGTTCAAAAACTTTTACTAGACTTCTAGAACTCACTTTCCTAAATATTCCTGGTCTGTTATGTTGTAGTTGCCTACCCAGAATAAGTCTGTTTTTTTTTTTAATCATCAAGTCTATCCCCTTAGCTAACTTTTTTATTTTTTTAATTATAGCTGTATTAGCAAAAATATAAATCCATAGCCAGAACAGTGACTTTTATTCCCAAGTATCTTTGGATAAAGTGGATCATTTAAATACAAGTAAAATTTTTGTGTAACTATAAATAAAAACAAATCAAAATAGCATACACTGGGGCCGCAGAAAGGCTCAATTTACTGTATCCATGTGGCACCCTTAGGAAACCCAGCTTTGAGTCTCAGTACTGCACAGTACACCTAAGCAGTGCCTGGAATGACAACAGAGCAGAAAACCAAAGGTAGTTAGTTGCCAAACCAACACCTCTACAAAGGCCCAAAACACAATGAAAACAAAATAGCATAAAAAAAAACCAAAATAATATATATTTTTTTTTTTTGGTTTTTGGGTCACACCCGGCGGTGCTCAGGGGCCACTCCTGGCTGTCTGCTCAGAAATAGCTCCTGGCAGGCACGGGGGACCATATGGGACACCGGGATTCGAACCAACCACCTTTGGTCCTAGATTGGCTGCTTGCAGGGCAAACGCCGCTGTGCTATCTCTCCGGGCCCCAAAATAATATTTTGGAAGGAGAGAATATGATGAGAATAATGCTTATAAACCTGTGTGTAGCATTCTTCCATATTTTTAAATGTTTTTGTTGTTGTTTTGATGTTTGGGCCACACGCTGTGGTGGTCAGAGATTACTCCTAGGTCTACACTCAGAAACCACTCTTTGCAGGTTCAGGGGACCCTAGGGGATACCAAGGATCAAAACCGGGTCGGTCCTGGAATTAGCTGTGGACAAGGTAAGTCTGCTAAAACTTCAGCCTCACAAATTATCTTTTTTTTTTTTTTTTTTTACTTTTTGAAGCTTACATTTACAAATAAGCAAAGGGGGGTCTACTGCAATACAGCAGTAGAACACTTTTCTTGCACACAGTTGACCTTGATTTGATCCCTGTCATCCGTTTGGTCCCTTGAGACTGTCAGGAGTGATTCTAGGAGTAATTTCTAAACACTGATGAGTGTGACCCCAAAACTTAATAAAGGAAACAGGGTGAAAAGGTGGGAGGGTTTTTGCATGGAAAACAGAAAGTATGCCTTTAAAGAAGATTAAGTACCCTTGAGAGAAATTAGGAATTCATAACAGAAAAATAGAAGAAAAAGCCTTCAGAAAGTTGATGTATCTGAAGTGGTTATTATAAATGGGGCCTAAAAGAGAAAATACATCACATACAGAACTCCAGATTCAGAGCAAAAATAATAGACAGGAGGAAACATTTGAAGGGCTGTTTTCATGAATTAGAATGTGAAGGCCACAGGTCATGTGGTCTCATAGTTAGCAGAAAAGCCTTCCTTGGCAAAGACTGGAATGTGATATGACCTTTTCCCATTCTCCATGCAATGAGTCATGAAGTTACAGCCATCAGCAGATATAAATTCTTGCTTTTGTTTAAGTGACTGTTGACAATGAAATCGTGAAAACATCCATTTGCTACTATGTCTCAGTTGTCCATTGTACCTCTCTCCTCCGGAGTAACAAAAATATAGCCTGCTCTGTCTCTCTCTCTCTCTTTTTTTTTGTCATTAATGTTGTGAAAACAAGGAAATAAGAGCCATTTACCAGGTAGATAAAAGCCCATTTTCAGGAAAATTAAACACTTTATGAAACCATTTTGGGAGGAAGTACTGAAGCACATAGTTCTCTTCTTAGTCAAAAATGACTATTTGTGGGAGGGAAAGGTGACCTTGTTGCTCTAGCTGCCACCCTGTGGATTACTAGGGAAAACATAAATAATAACCTTCTGAATTATGATTTTATTTGAAAGCTCCTTCTCCTTCCTTACATATTTCCCCTGAGGGGAAAATAGTTATTGTAGCTCTTAGAAATACTGATTAATCAGCCCAGGCACAGAAAGGTTAGATATAATGCCTGGGACCACATTCTAGATGTGTGTTTACCCATGTCTACAGAGCAATAAAGAATACAGACTTTGGGGCCCGGAGAGATAGCACAGCGGCGTTTGCCTTGCAAGCAGCCGATCCAGGACCAAAGGTGGTTGGTTCGAATCCCGGTGTCCCATATGGTCCCCCGTGCCTGCCAGGAGCTATTTCTGAGCAGACAGCCAGGAGTAACCCCTGAGCATCGCTGGGTGTGGCCCAAAAACAAAACAAAACAAAACAAAAAAAAAGAATACAGACTTTGGAGCAAAACTACTAAGCTTGACTGACATTCAAGTCAGTCAGCTTGACATTACTATTTTGCTGTGTGAACTGGACAAATCGTTCAAGCTCTCTGATTCTTGCTTTGTCTCATCAACTAACTTGAGATTCATGGACCTATGTGATGAAACCATTGCTAAAACCAAGCCCTTTAAAACCTTGGTACTAGATAGCAAGCACCTGTTCTTGATCACTATGTGTGTTAAAAACTTGATTGCTTCCAACGAATAGCTGAATTAATCCTCATAGCATCTTGTATACATCAGGCTATGGAATGGTCATACTCAAAATGGTTGTAGCTTGGGTCCTACCGATTCTTGGTTGGGATTGATAGTGGAGAGACACTTTCTAGCCTTTTCCTACCAAGTGATCTCAGCATGGAGAAGTAGTGATAGGGAAAATGTGAATATATCTTTCCTAAGCTCTTGAATGCTACTTCTTCTGGACTTGCCTGAGTACTATAATTCCTCGCTTGGGATCCTTAGCTTTTGTGAAGTTATTTTTATGGACAGACAGTTGCTTATGCTGGAGCTTCTGGGAGGGGTTGGAGACAAGAAAGTCTCGTGGCTGTCACTTTGCTCTCATCTACACTCACATTTGGTTTTGGATATTCTGTGGAAGTTTAACTGATCAATTATTATTGAGAGATAAAAATACATTCAAACAAAACTTCCAATCACATGTGTATATGCTCCGTGTGATGTGATATGAGTATATTTTACATAGGTAACACATGCAATATTTACCATGGATTTATAGGTACATATTCCTTTTTTGGGAGATCACATCTGGTGACGCTCAGGGGTTACTTCTGGCTATGCTCTCAGAAATCGCTCCTGGCTTGAGGATTATATGGAACACCAGGGGATCAAATCATGGTCCGCCCTAGGTTAGCCACGTGCAAGGCAAATACCCTACCACTACACCACTGCTCCGGCACCTATAGCTACCTATTCTATAGACATGCATACATATTATACCTTATAAAGTTATGTAGGTCATTTGTTCGGATATTAATTGTATTTTTCTTATAGAACACAATTTAATTCCCAAAACATTATTTTACTTATTTGTTTGTAGTTTATAGCAATGTATATTTATTCCATAAATTTTTTATCCTATTCCTAAGCTTTATTTTTTATCATTCCTAGTTGTCTTTAATAGGTCTTTGGGCTGAATTTTCTATCTATACTCTTTTGCCTGTCTGTGGACACTTTGAGTTTTATATATAGTTATGTTTTCTGGCTTGCTCAAGGACAGTTCTAGGTGAGAGCAGGCTCTAAAGTGAACTAAATTAAAACACTGTCTGTCACTGGGGTCCAATGGAACAGAAAAATAATGACTCTAGTTCTTAGCCTGAGTTGCCAATTTATTCCTTTTCTTTTTCTTTATCACAGGAATAGGGGGAAATACAAATAATCATACAGTCAAATTCTTTTTCTGAAGGTCAGAGTCACACCCATTTGGTATTGAGGCTGGATTCTCCCAACATAGATTTAGCTCCTTTTAAACTCAGTCTACCCTAGAACCATCTTTTCACTATCAGGACAGAAATCTCCAGAATGGGGTTTCAAGCTCCATCTTTGGCACAAAGCCAAGATGGTCTCCCTGCTAGGCATATCCACCGAAACTTATCCAGTGCCAATTTATCAGCATTCATTTAAACACAAAGTCAGCTTATACATTTATATTAATATATTCTAGATTATGTTGCCAAATTATTTAAATCACATATGATATACTAATAAATTATGCAAGGTATTTTAATGTATTCCATAATGGGTTTCATCTAAATGTGCATTCCTTTGGGGATTATCAACTGCACCTGAAGAAATAATTTGAGAACTGGAGAGACAGTTCAATGGGCTGAACACTTGCTTGGCATGCAGAAGGGCCAGGTTTGATTCCAACATTGCACATACAATTATCCCCAGAATCCAAACATAGCCCTTGAGCACCAAGTCAGGAACAGTTCATGAAGACTGACAGATATGGGCCCCTAAAACATTTTATTTTTAATTAACAACCTGAAAACTCAAATGTCACCCACTTCCATGTTCAGAAATTTAAAAATCGGACAGAATTTCTCCTTTGCTAAATCTGTCTCTACATTTAAGCTGTTCTATGTCTGAGACGAACGTTCTATTCTAATTTTTAACTTACTTCCTCATTTGCATCGTCATCCATTTCAGATCAATACAGTTTGAGATCTGTCATTGCCTGAAAATAATTTTCAACCTTCCTTCACTTTTCATCTAGAACCATGCTGCCTCCTGCCCGGTGTCTAGTTCTGGGACTTTCTTTTTAAAGTAAACATCCTGGATCTTTTCCAAATTTCTCTGTAACTTACTGTGTTCTGCCTTTCTGCATGCATGGATGTCTGGAACGTGAATCATTTGAGAGAAGGAATAAGGGGTTATCTTATTTCTTTCCCTGGAGCCTGATAGAGTAGGGCACATTGCCGGCATTCAAATATTCATCTGGTTTTTAACTTCATTCTGCTAATGAATTAAAGCACTCTCTTAAGCCATGACATACAAACTCCAGGACAGCGACAGTGAGATATTTAAAAGAAGGTAACTCTGAATACATCTCACAAGATCAATATTTCTAGCTCCCTATCCCCATTCTACACCCAACCTCCACTCACTGTGTTTAGCCTCAACAGTTTCCAATCCCTGCTGCCAACATGCCCAGGGAACCAAGGGCAGTTTGGAAAATGTTGTAAAATGTAGCTACGCAGTGTTTAGCAAACAACATAACAAAGGCATCTGTCACAGCACATCACCTTCTGTTCCTGGGAGACTTCCACGAGCCTGGCATCATGCTTCCTGCCTTCTCTCTTTTTTCTCAGCTATTCCCTCCTAATTACATGTGGCTTTCTCTCCAGCACACATGGAAGAGGTCCTTACTTTGACAGGAAGGTGGAGAAGACTGACTGGGGAATAAATTCTGCAATGAGTGACATCTCTTTCTCAGAGACCTGGAGCCAGGTCAACTATAGGAATTGATACCCAGGCATGAAGAAGCCACACAAAGCTAAAAGAAGTCTGAATGATGTAAATCAAATAAGAAAATACCTCTCTTGTCTTACTTACATTAAAGTTTCCCAATTTTAGAGCAATAGTGCATGTCATCATCAATCTGATTCATATCTAGTTTTCCATCCAAATCATTCCCGGCATGTTCTTAAAATCAGAAGTGGCTATGACTTTTGCATTTAATAGTCTCAATATACTTCAATATACTTCAGATTTGTGCTGTTTTGATCCCTGAGATGCAAATGGGAGGAAGATGTATAATAATAACATCAGTAATAACAGCTGTTTGGATCTTGTGCTTAGGGTGTGCCAGGAAGCAGGCCAAACAATTCTAAGCGTTTGTCTCATGAAATGCTTACAATGATCTTCTAAGGATAAGGTATTATTTTACCCATCTGTTAGATAAGGAAAGTGAAATTTTAAAAGAGAATAAATAGAAAGTAAAATGAAAATAATACCACATTCCTACAGAAGGAATTGGGAAGTTAATAATAAAGCTGTGTTATAGATATAGTTTATATAGATATAGATATATTGTTACTAGACTATCTATATTTGTATCTGCAGGGGAGCTATCTCTCTACTCCAGGAAAATTTCACCTTTTCTACCAAGCCTGCTCAGAACCATATAGATAAAAATAATTCCTTTCCATGTCCCTATTATTTTGTTAGTTCTCTCCACTCCTTGTGACAGCCAAGCCACTCTGCCAAGGAAATAAAGATATTTCCCATGGGATTACTTTTGTGTGATCTCTCTGTGTGTCTTTCTCTGTCTCTGTCTCTATCTCTCTGTCTCTTTCTCTCTTCCTCCAACTGACATTTCAGTACTGGCTCATTCGTCCTCTACTCCTTGTTTTATATGTTTCAATTAAGATCTGTGTTGTGTTCCAGGAATAGAAAAGTGAGATAATTCAACTCTCCCATTCAAATGACCTTTTAGCCAGTTTTGAATCATAACTGGTAAACACATTCCATCTTTTCTTGCTCCTTCATATTTATACATTATTTTTCTATCTCAATAGGCTCACTGGCAGCCATTGGCATTACAGCCAATGTTGTGAAAATAATTATAGCTCAATGATACAGACAGAAGGTGAGTCATTTTAGATTTCCACTTTACTTGTTCAATATACCTATTCATCAAATTTTTACTGATCACTTATTATATTTCCAGCATTGCCCTAGGTGTTGAAAACTCATACATAAATGGTTTAGACATGGGCCTGTTTAGAAAAGCTAACTGTTTAAGTCATACCCATAACTTAGCTGGCAAAAAATTTTATGCCAACAGAATGTCAAAGAAAGCCAGGCATTTTAATTTAAAATGCAATGGTTTACATTCATTCAATCTATTCTACTTTAAAATTGTTCTTTTTTATTTATTTAATGAAGAGTGAAGAATTTTTATGGGAGCAATTCCATCATTGTCTCAGTTTTTTATACTACATCTTGAGGTTCAATCCTATTATTACCCTCATTTTATTTATTTATTTTGGTTCAGTTTATAGAGTAGCCATCCCTGATGGTATTTGGCCTAACAGTGTAATGCATGCTCAGGAGCTCCCTGAGCTACATGCAGGAGTATTGGGGAACAAATAATCCAGGTCTAATTATGCTCTGGGGAACATGTAGTACCGGGGAGCAAACTTGGAGCCTTGGAGACTATTACCAAACAAGTAGTCTACCACTTGAGTTACTATCATTGAGCATTATCTTTATTTTACATGTGGGGCAATGTCTGAGGATTTAAGAAAATTGACCCAAAATCACAGAACTAGAAAAAGAGAGAATTGGACTTTTGTCAGGTGGCCGAGTGCCATATCCTAAACTGCTACATTACCATCAGAGCTGTGTAGGCTCTCTGAACAGAAATTCTCTTTGCTCTATAAACACAAGTCAATCACTTCAAGAGTGCAGAGATTTTTATTTTCAGAGAACCATACAATTTATATTACTCTCTGATACCAAAGAGATAGGAGTAATTATTCTCAAATCTGGAGTAGATTACCCACGAGGGTTATCTGGCAATTTGGGAGATATTTTTTCAATTGATGCAAAATGAGTATGAATAAGTGTCATTGCAGTCTAGAAAAGGGCTTCTTAATAGTTGTTTTTCCACATGCAACCATTTTCTGCTGGTAAGTGTATACATATTTACCCTCCTATCGGACAGCCCAGGCCTCCTTTGGGAACTGTGTGTAGATAGCCCTCCCTTCAGCTGAGTATCCAAGATGGCTCCTTGGCCCATCTCCACAATTTCAGCAAACCCTTCTCACATCTTCTCATTGCTCATTCAACGTTCTAGGTCAACATCTACACCTCTCACCTATGTCTCTGTTCATTGCTTATATCTCTTGTCAGTGGGTGAAGATTGCCAGAGAAGAAATAGAACACTATCAGACTAATGGTTCAGACACGAAGGAATCACCCGAAGAGCACGGCAAACACAATAAAGAAGTCACAGAGTAGCCCACCAGGCTTAGTGAGTGAAAATAAGCTAGAAAGTTCTGCCAGTACCAATGAGCTCTATAAATTCAGAACTAAAAGAATTTATTATCATGACAAGGTTGTTTACAGAACTCAAAGAAAGGATGATACAGGCAATCAGCAAAGTACAAGCTCACAAGGAACAAGAATCATCAGAGTTTGTGAAGAACATAAGGCAAATTCAGTGAGCAACCACAAGATAAGAAATCACAAATTCTGGGGTCAGAGAGCACAGCGAAAGGGCATTTGCCTTGCATGAGGCCGACCTGGGAGGGACCCAGTTAGATTCCAGGCATCCCATATGGTACCTCAGTCTGCTGGGATGGGGGGGTGGATTTCTGAGTGTAGAGCCAGGAGTGACCCCTGAGCACTGCTAGGTGTGGCCCCCAAACCAATCAATTAATCAGTCAATCAAGTTAAAAAATATCACAGATTCACTGTCACTATATAACTGAAATACAACTGTGAAAGACTTGTAATTCACATGAGTCTCAATAATAAAAAAGGGACAAGACATATATTGGGAATCATCCAGAAGGGCTTTTTATGACAAATTTAAATTTTTGATCTGCTCTATATTTTATTTCAAAACAAGAATATTGATTATTTTGCTCATGATTGGAACACAATTTTCATCAAAAATACCTACATAGATTCTGAATATAAAACATGAGAGAGAAAATTAAAGGTGAACTGAAAATTATGTAAAGAATAAATAATAGAATCAAACTAATTCATTGACTACTGATATAAATCAAAATGTATTTATTTTTATTTAGAGCTATCGATAATAACATATTCAGATTTTTTCCATTATACAATTTTTATGACTTGTCATGTTTTCAGAGATTGACTGATTTTCTTTACCATTTTGTGATTTCTATTTGAGAAAATGAGTTTTTCCCTAAAAATATAGGATAATGAAAAGAAAGGTTCACAACACTGAATGAAAGATTAAAGCACGGGACTTGTTGTTGATCACTTTGGGCTTGTGAGTCGGTCGATTGCTAACCTCTTTGAATCTCATATCAATTTAGAATTTTTTATTGTTTTCATTTTTATTGTAATACAATACTTTTACATGAAAAAAATCACAGATAAGAATCACCCAGATATTTTTGTTTGGGGGTTTGTTTTTGTTTTGTTTTGTTTTTCTTTTTGTCTTTTGGGGGGGTGATTTTTTTTGTATTATTTTTAAGTTTTTCTTCTTTTTCCTCTTCCTTCCTTCCTTCCTTCCTTCCTTCCTTCCTTCCTTCCTTCCTTCCTTCCTTCCTTCCTTCCTTCCTTCCTTCCTTCCTTCCTTCCTTCCTTCCTTCCTTCCTTCCTTCCTTCCTTCCTTCCTTCCTTCCTTCCTTTCTTTCTTTCTTTTTCTTTCTTTCTTTCAGTTTTTGGGCCATACCTGGCTATGCTCAGGGGTTACTCCTGGCTCTCTGCTCAGAAATCACTCCTGGCAGGCACAGGGGAGCATATGGGATGCTGGAGTTCGAACCACCATTGGTCCTGGGTCAGGGCTTGCAAGGCAAATGCGCTATCGCTGTGCTATCTCTCCGGCCCCCCTTTCTTTTCTTAAACTGATTTTTATAATCTCTAGAAAGACTCCTCCCGTTTTTTGCTTGTTTGAATTTTTGCCCCCCACCTTTTTTTTCTTTTTTCTTTTTTCTTACCTTCAAACAGAACCACATAACTTGAACCATCTTGTTCTGACTCAAAAATTGAGGGGTGAATAATGGAGGGCACCAAGACCAAACAGTGGTATGCACATTGAGTAGAAGTCAAAAATGATCAGACTTAAACACCAAATCCAAAGCCAACGACAACAGAATCGATACCCAATCTACAACACGCTAGACACAGAAGGGACCACTTATACTAGCAGCCCAGGGGGCAAAGGAGGGGCGATGGGAACAGGGGTGGAGGGAGGACAACATTGGTGATGGGAATGGCCCTGATTCAATGTTACTATGTACCTAAAATACTACCATGAATGATTTGTAATCCACTTTAGTCAAAATAAAAATTATTATTAAAAAAAAAGAATTACCTAGATTTAAGGAATACAGGCTCTCAAAACTAGTGAAATAGATCTAAAGAAGAAATCCCCAAAACATTAGTACTCACTTTGACAAAGACAGAATATTCACTATTACAAGATCAAAGAAGAAATTTGTACACAACAGAATTCTCGTAGGATTAGACGTATCTATCTAGAAATACCTACTTCTGCTTCTCAAATAGAGTGGGAAATATTGGGGGCTACCAAGACCAAAGAGTTGTACAACCACTAAGTAGGAAGCTAGACACATAGGAAACCCCTGATTCTAGCAGTCTGGGGGTGAAGGTGGGGGACATGGGATGCAAGATAGGAACAGGAATGGAGGGAGGACAACTTTGGTAATAGGAATTCCCTGGTTCAATGTTAATATGTAACTAAAATATTACTCTGAAAGATATGTAAGCCACTTTGGTCAAAATAAAAATTATAATTAAAAATTGCTAAAATATACCCCCCCAAAATAAAATAAAGTTGTGAAAATTGATTTCTTCCAAAAAAATAAAAGATTCAGATGTGTCAAATGAGATTCTATGAGTCAGTAGAGAGAGATTTGATATAAATTAATAAAAATACTTTTTATTTTTAAATTTTTGTAACTGTAGAAAAAGGGAGTCATGCAGTTTTTTAATTTAATTATATTATCATCAACTTACAATTTTGAGTAGCAACAGTTTATTTTATTTTTATCTTTGTGCATTTAGTGGTCACTGCCTTCACAATTAAAAGGTTATTTTATATGTGGAATATAAATAACTACAGTAAAGGGAATAAGTAATCATTAAAGAAATTAGTACTAGAGATTGGTCTACAGAACTGAGATTACCTGGTGTGTGGGAAAGATGAATATGACCAATGGAGCATTAGTAGGGAGAAGCATACACTCTGGTGTGTGGGTTGGAGTGGTATTGGAAGAATATATTCATGACAAAAAGAACTAACAGTGTATTAAATACAATATCTCAATAAAATTGTAAAAATAAAAGCTTTGAAAAATTGAAATCTACTGTACATAATCTAGTCTATCACTAATGCCTAGAGCCTAGAAGTTGAGATCTTAAGATCTGAATTAAAATAGTTCCAGATTGAAAGTCGAGATCCAGCTTTCTTGGTTTGATTGAAAGTCAATCTCCAGCTTTCTTGGTGAACCTTCTATCACATTCCCTTTCATGGTCATCATTGGTATCATCTGAGCATTGTGAAATAATTGGGCTGGAGAGACAGTACAGGAGTTAAGTAACTTGCTTTTTATGAGACTGATACTGGATCAATCCCCAACATTACAGTTTCAGTAGCACTGACAAGACCAGGATTGATATTCTATCAAAGAGCCAGAAGTAAGGCTTAAGCACTCTTGTCAGAAACAAACAAGGTGTGTTTCACAAGTTGTTTTCTGATTGAAATAAAATAGTGCAGGTAAGGTATAGTATAAGTTTAGCATGTAGTCACTATTGAATAAAAGAACTGCTATTGATAGTATTATCAATCTATGGTGCATATTACACTCAAAAATCCAAATTAGGGGGAAGTGGAGCAATATAACACAAGATAAGGGCATCTGTCTTGCAAGCGGCCAACTGGGTTTGATCCCTGACATCCCACATGATCAGTTGAGTCTACCAGGAGTAATTTATGAGTACAGAGCCAGGAATAACTCCTGAGCACCACCGAGTGTGGTCCAAAATAACAAAATGAAAAAAAAAAGAAAAATATTCAAATAGAGTTATGAAACTTAACATTGTTATAGATACTTTCAAAATATTCTTGTCTTTTATCCAGAGCCTTCTTATCTGGATTAAATGCATATACACAGTTACCTTGCTATTTCAGTATACATCTGGAGGATTTTCCTCTTTTGGCTAGATATGCCCATCATCTTCCCAACTATACTGCATTGGAAGTCATGATTACCCTCTTATTATAAACCTGGCCTTATCTACTTCTTTCTCCAGCCAATCTAAGGCAGCTGGTGTATAGCTTCCATCCCAGAAAGTGTGTGCTATAGAATAAATCTTCCTGCCTTGACTATACACCTGGCATTTGGTACTTAGATACACAATCAAAGCATGTTCACATGACAATTTTTTCTTATTTGTCTCAAGTTTGAGTCTCATATGTTTGCATAGGTTTCTGCCTTAATTTTATTTTATTTTTGCATTTAAATTAAGTTATACATTTGAATTCTTATCATCTAAGTCATTTTATTTGATTATGTTTTTCATAAATTATCAGATTATCCAGTGGATTAAAATCTATGCTTCCTAATTTTTTCTATCCTTCTAAAAATCAGTGGTTTTTTTTGAAATTGGATTCAACCACCTATTTTTAATAAGCAGCAGTTGTAGGATCTCATTATTCTGTCACATCCATTGAATGATTCTTTTTATATTTATCTTTCTTAATTGTAATTTTAGAATGTGCCAAGCACTGTGAAAGCAATTGCTGAACATTAATCCATGTGATCTGTACAGCAATTCTGAGACATGTTAACTCACTAAGTAGAAGAATCTAATACTGAGAGGCACTAGAGGCATTAAGTAATCAAGATCACATAGCTGGTAAGAAGAAAATCTAAAATGTATTTTAGTCCTTAGCACATTCCAAATTTCTATGTATCACATTCTATCACTTGGAAGCAAGAAGATAAGCCATCTCAAATTATAGAACTATTCTTTTCAGAAGCACAGTTGTAGGGATATACATTAATCACAAGGTTTCTTATACAGCGTCTACTATCTTGTACTTCTCTGTCTACATTTTTTGTTTCCGGCTAGTATATATTTTAATATTCTAGGTACCCTTGCAACTAATAACCACCGGTGACACATACACTTGCAACTAGTGTATCAGATTGAACTAAAACCTGTATGATATAGATTCAGCTCTCCTTCGAAAGTAATTGAACAAGTCTACATCAATTTTTTTCTGTAATGATGATTTGTATTTCTCTGATTAATATTTTTTTCATTATCACTCATGATGTAGAGCTGGCAAATTTTACATCATCATTGCCATCACGGCCACCTTCATCATCACTATCATTATGATCATGATCATCGGCATAATTTTCATAACAAGTAAAGAATTGAAAGCCTACAATTGGCCTACAATTCATACTTAAAGATGGGAGGCACTGGTGGTGGAAGTAAAGAATGAAATGAAATGAAAATTTGGGTAAGGGGAAATGCTGAAGTGGAATTAGGCAAAGATAGGACAAAGGTTTGGTTTGGGGGTAGAGATAGGGTTAGGAGTACTGATAAAATTAGAGGTTAGGTTGGCTATAATGGACATTGAGAATAAAATTTAGGATAAAGGTGAATGTGCAATTTAGGAACACTGGTAAAATAGTCTAAGGTAAGGGATAGACTTAGAATTTAGGTTTAAGATTTAGAAGTTGAGAATGAAAGTTATGGGGCTGGAGAGATAGCATGGAGGTTAGGCGTTTGCCTTTCATGCAGAAGGTCATTGGTTCAAATCCCCAGCATCCCATATGATCCCCCATGCCTGCCAGGAGTAATTTCTAAGCATGGAGCCAGGAGTAACCCCTGAGCACTGCCGGGTGTGACTCAAAAAACACCAAGAATAAAAATAAAGTTATAATGACGGTGAAAATCTAAAAAAATATATGTGAGACAGCATAAATAAACATGAATGACAAATGAATTGAGTTAATTATATAGATATAAAACAAATGCTTATCAAATGAATAAATTGGACTTTAAGGAGAACAATTATAAAGCATTATAAAGTAAATTAAAAGATGATTAAAATTAATACAGCATATATTAATGTGCAAAATTGGCCTGATTTACATAGTTATACAAACTAGGCAATTGTAGGAGACACAATAAATATCAGAAATAGAAGAATTCATGTGGTTTTCATTTTAATCAAGATCAGCTTTATGATAGCAAACAAAGCTATTATAGAGGAGTGATTATATTCAGTATAGAATCTGATTTCAGTCTAATCATATCGCTGGAAATTCTTTCTCTGTTTCTGAGATACATATAAACTTGGAATAAGCAACATCCACAATCATTAGAAAAATAATAATGAGTAAATACAATGTAAACATTTTTGTGTTATATTATATCTTTACTAAATTTTTATCATTGATTCATCATAATTTTAGACAATTATCTGAAATGTACATTATGGCTTTTTCTGTGAGCTATGTATCATTGTAGGAATGTGCAAATGAGAAATCAGAAGCATTAATGTGGTAGTTGTGGGTCTGGAATGTCATAGAATGAAGGTGACAAATGCAAGTGGCTGGTTTCCGTTAGGAACAACCAAGAGACCAATACGGTGTTTTGCTCTAAGATGTGAGAAAGGTAAAGGCAAAGTAGATTCCAAGAAAATCAGAAAATGGTCTTGTTTGGAAACGACTGTGGACAGATGTTCAAAAAGCACCTAGTCTTCAACATACTAAAGTTTCAACACTTTTGACTCCCATATAGCTTAATCTTCCCATTATTCAGCAGATGGTTATAAACTTCTAGTACCAGGGAGATGAACAAACGAACAAAAATATTGAGGAATAATCACACCAGCTGTGCTCAGGACTCACTCCTAGCTCTGTGCTCAGGGATCATTCCTGGCAATGTTATATAATTTAATACAGTGCTAAGAATTGCATCTCTGTCATTTGTGTGCAAGGAAGTCTCACTATACTCATAATGCTCACTCTATACTCTGCACTCCACAAGAAATATTTTCAAATTTCATATCATAGATTGTTATTAAAATATAATTCATGGGACACGTTAATGTGCAAAAATATATACAAAAATATAATGGGGTGATAACACCGTGGTAGGATGTTTGCATTGAATGAGGTTGACCAAGGATAAACCTTGGTTCTATCCCCAGCATTCCATATGGTCCCTTGAGCCAGGAGTTATTTTTTGAGCTCAAAGCCAGAAGTAACCCCTGAGTGCCACTGGGTGTGGCCCTAAAACCATAAAGAAAACAAAATAAATACAATGAATGTGTTAGGGATGGGGCAATAATGCAGCCAGTAGGGTATTTGACATGAATGTGGCTAACATGGCTTTGATTCCCAGCATCCTAGCATCCAGAACCCTCCAGGAGTAATTACTGAGTGCAGAGAAAATTGTAATCCTTGAGCATATCTGGGTGTGACCCACTCTCCTAAAAAAAAGTTTAAGTGTTTTAACCCTTTGTATTTTAAAACAATTTACTGTTTTTTTTTTGGGGGGGGCCACACCCTGTGACGCTCAGGGGTTACTCCTGGCTATGCGCTCAGAAGTTGCTCCTGGCTTCTTGGGGGACCATATGGGACGCCGGGGGATCGAACCGCGGTCCGTCCTAGGCTAGCGCAGGCAAGGCAGGCACCTTACCTCCAGCGCCACCGCCCGGCCCCAAAACAATTTACTGATAGTTTGGGAATATTTAACTGGTTCATATTATTTTGTTTCTATGCTATGATTATTTTTCTCCTATGAAAGAGAAGGGGGAGGAAGATGATAACTCATTCAATGTATTTCAATAACAAACTTGTCACATTGATTTATCCTTGGAGCTAGTACGCAGCACAGAAGAAACCAGAAGGAAAGGGAAAGGTTTAGAAGGTACAACTCTATAAACAAACAAAACAAAACAAAACAAAACAAAAGGAGATGTACTTTGACAAACACTAATCTGCTACAGTCACTGCCTTGAGTGGCCAATTCCCCTCAGAGTGACACTTTTCAATAAAGAAATGGTAGCTAAGAGCATTCGAGATATATCTACAGCTAGCTGCTATTTCCTTGACCAATTCTTTTCATATACCAGGAAAATAAATCCGAGTTTCTATAGTCGCACTTTACCAAATAGTGATAGCAAAAGGGTGGGATAAGGTATAGGTACATACTTCATAATATAATGGAAGATTACTATGTGTCAGGTGATGATCATTGAAGTTTCCTAAGAGCACGTTTGTGATCTTATTCTTAAGGGCTGATAAGGTTTGGACCAACATTGGAACAATAAGAAAAATATTGGTGGAAGAAAAAAATGAATATCTGTTATCTGAAATCTTCAAGAAGCACTGCATATTTATGAATTAATAAGCAGTTTAATGTGACAAGGTCATAGTGTTTTATTGGAGAAGCAGACAGAATTGGGAGACAACTAGTAAGAGGGGAGTGGATCATTATTGATCACATTTGCTCCCAGTAGCCAATAGTTTGCATAAAACAGACAAACAACAAACAAAAAAAAAAAACAGACAAATCAGTACTTAGGAAGTGAGTGTCTTGTAGTAATTCACTGTTTGTACCATTGAAATTTGTTATACTCTGCAAATTTTCTGAAACCTGTGGTAAAGTTACTACAAATGTGGGCTTTGATTAAAAGTTCCCTAACTTCAAGAAGGTTATAATCTACTTAGAAAAATTAATAAAAAAATAAAATAAAAGGGCATGTTGATCCACAACACATTAAAACACATTAAAAACAAGGATTTCCTATTGCTATAAAAATAACAAAAACAACATAGTAGCTATATGTTTAATATTAGGTGGAAAGTCCTCTCAGGAGTCTGCATGCATGACATCTTAAAAAGCAAAGAAATTTAAAGAAATCAGTAAAAATGTATGAAGATTAAAGATTATAGTGAATGATGGTAATAGTTGTAGAGGTGAGACTGCTCAATAAAGAACAAACTAGACAGAATGGCCTAGTCAGGTTTTAGGGTAATTCCTTGATGAGAATAATTACCATAAAGTAGAAATAATGTATTCCTTTTGAAAGAAAATGTTGAGACTGGAGTTTTCAAACACTATGTATTAAATTTCAATCATCTTGGAATAGGTCCCTATTGCGTTATTGTTCTTGTCCCACTCACATTCCTATAAAGTTTTTTTATCTTTTCCTATCCAAACTATGTCTGCAGAGTTTGTCATACTTTTAAATTTTACCACATCCTTTAATTACTGACCAAAGTGATCAGGACAGGGGTGAAGAGCTGACCAACTTTGGGTAAAAAATCCTCTCCTACAGAGAGAATTATGCTGAGTGAATAAAATGAGCCAGAAGGAGAGGGATAGATATAGAATGATCACCCTCATTTGTGGGATATTAAAAACAAAATATCATCTGGTAATAATACCCAAAGACAATGAGATGAGGGCCAGGAGGACTGGCCCATGGTAGGAAGCTTGCCCCCCAAAAAATGAGAGGAAATGCAATTATGGCAGAGAAGGGACCACTATTATAATGATAGTTGAAAATGATCACTCTGGACCAGATGTGAGTACTGAAGGGATGTAAAGTAATTCATGATATCTTTTCAGTAAAACTACTGCAAGCCACAGTGCCTAAAAGGAAAAAAAGAGAGAGAAGTAAAATAACTGCCATAAGGGTAAGCTGAGATTGTTTGGGGGGGAAGAAAAACTTGGGACATAGGTGGTGAAAAATGTTCATGATGAAGGATGGGAATTAGAACATAATGTGACTGAAATTTAATTATGAACAGCTTTGGCACTCTGTTTCACATAGTGATTCAATTTAAAAATTATTGATTTTTTTTTTATAATGAGAGTCCTCTCCAGGGACTTTCCCTTTAAATTGGCATCAAGGGAAATGATTTTGTCATTTTCTTCTGATAGAAGTTATAAGATATATCTGTCAACACTGTTTTTATAAGGTGAAGTAGTTGTCCTGAAATGGGATAGATAAATATAATATTACAGAAAGAAACAGACGAGATATATAATATATAATGTTTTGTAGAAGTGCATTCCTTGAGTTTTGTTATCTTGAAATCTAGACTTATCTATCTTTCATGTGGTATAACTGTTCATACTTTCATTTCATTTATAATATTGTTTCAATAAATGATTTGTTTTACTTTGTTTTTAGCAGAGGCAAATTTTCCTTACTGTTCTTTGTAACCAAAGAATTCAAATAATAACTAATCAGTATTTAAATCAATCTCCTTAGTGTTAAAAACAAAAATAGCAATCCCTCATCTAAGTAAGATGAGTCTTACTTATACACTTATACACTTTCTTATACACTGACTCTGTGTATATAAGAAACAAAATTAGAATCATCAATCAAATTGTCATAATAACTATTGTAATGTAGGTAGTCAGAGATAACTAAAATCACTAAATTTCTGGTGAAAAATAATGGACCATGTTAGTGATAAGGAGGATCTAGGACTAGACAAATTCAGTTTGGAAATACCATCTCTCAATAACAATTTCAAAGCCTGGGTAGATGCACATATAGCAAGATAAACAATATTTGAATTATAATCCTGTTAAAAATAATATTGATGTAGGACTCTGATCATTATAGCTGGACAATAGTGTATCACTTGGCTTTCATTCCAAATTAAGATATATTTTCTGCTCATCTATTATTTGTTTCTAAGGCACTATTAACTGCTTAGGTAGGGCACTACCTTAGAGTATGCCAATAATAGATATTATAACCAAATTTTATATACTCAGGTCATGACCTCAGGTAGGCAACAGACACCAGCCCCTCTTAAACATTGGTGTCCCAACACATTTACTATCACAAAATCCCCTGTTGTTCATAATCCAGAGAGATGTCACTATAATCTTTCTTTCTCCTAACCATGATTATTCTGGACTTGTTCCTTCAGTGCTCTCTGCCAAGTCCCCTCCCTTAGTGTGTGTCCTCTTTCAGTTGACCTTATGTCTGTTTAAATTTCTTTTTCCTCATTTTATACTTCAAGAATAATAATTAGTAGCCCTATTAATCTTTCAGGGAATTAAATAAGATAAATTATCCAACCATAATTATATTTCATAAATGTCAATTTATCTTCCTCTCAGCCATATAAACTAAAAAGATGATTCAACAGTTACTAAAATAACATATTCTAATTGATTTTAATTCCATTTTAGGATACCAGCATTGATTTAATATATTTTTAGATTTTTCTCAAATATTCCGCAATTCCCATTTTTGTCTCATAAGACCATATCTTTTTCAAACTCAGTGCTGTAGGCTGAGTCAGAGAAAATTATATAACTGAGAGACATAGTTCAGACTATAATTATGACTATTATGAGCTGTAATAATGAATCATAATAAAATTGGCTACTAACACCACTGGAACTTTGTGTAGGCCTCATTAATCTGGATCTCACCCATTTGCTTTGTGCATTTATTGGACAATGGTTAGGCCAAAGTTCTTCCCCTAATATTCTTAAATTTAATCTTTAATGCAAGTCGAAAATATCTGGTGAAAGTTAAAGGGTCAAACACTGAGCTAAACTGGTATGGTAGCTAAAGAGTCTTCCAACTAAAAGCCAGGCTTCTTCTAAGATAAATTATCTAATTCCGTGTTCATACTAATATGACATAAGCTTAATCTCATTTATATTCATAAAATAGGTATACTAATAACTAATTTTCTATGAAACAAATATTTTAAAATTATATTATAGCCCATATTGTATTACCCTATTATATATTCCTTTATATATTATTACTATAATATATAGTCTATATATCTATATATAGTCTATATATAAACTATACCTATAGAATGTATATATCTATAGTCTATAATATTAGACAAGCTATTGCTCCAGTCCCAGGTTATAATTGTCATTTTAATATTCTATCAATAAAGATCATGATGAATCTGTCAAGATGTCCTTATTTAACATAAGTATAAAATAGTATAGAATGGAATAATTACAATATCATAAAAGAAAATGCTACATGCTAATTATTTACACAGTACTGTGACATCATAAATGTGTTACTATTAATACAATCAGAAGATGTTAGGAGGGAGATAGCTATTTGAGAGGGTCATGGAGAAGACATGACTCAAACAGACTACCGTTCAAGGCATAGCAAGGACCATTATTAATTGTGAAGAATATAAAGCTTTCCAATCACTAAAGCAAGTGACAGAATTCTAAAACTATCATAAGAAAGTATGTATTAGACACATTAACAAAATAAACACTTTGTCCTTAGTGTCAAAGCATTTAAAATGTTTTAGAAGTTCTAATAGAGTAAATTCAAATTCCTGTGAATATAAAACATCTATTTTATTTCTAAAAAATCTTTTAAACCTTGACAGTACAGCTAGCAATGGATTTATGCTTTTTTATCTATATACAATGTTCATCAGTACAGAAGATTTTTATTCTAATTTTTCAATACGAAATTAGGAATTAGAATAATTTATTATACTGGTCAATAAATCACAGTCAATGTAGCAATTGTTTTGCTTTTAATTACCTTAACATTTTCACATTCGAATGACGCATAAATGATAAAAGTAAACATGAAGATTAGATATATGTTTAAAAGAATCGCCTTTCTCCCCAAATTAGTTAATTAACACACCTGCCATTTACATATATGCATTTAAAAATGAATTAAAATATTATTATATATTCTTTCAACAAATTTCATTTATACAAGTCAATGTTTTTAATTATAGTTACCATGTTGCCTATTAGATTTTCTGATCTTATTTATCTCACATTTGAAGCTTTAATAATTTTCCTCTAAGTCTGAGTCAGTAAAGTTTAACTACTGAAAGTTCTTCAGAGAATAGACAATGGACACTTTGAGTGAGTGGTTATTGAGTAGTTCAGTTCTTTTTCTCAATTGAATGCAAACATCATTTAATCTGCCTTACAGCAATAGATTGAAACTGATTTAAAATTACTCTTTCTACCACACCCTTCCATCAATTTTATTGAGATAAGATTTCACAGAAATAGACACATGGTTTATATATGTCATTTGGGAAAAGTAGAAGTAACTTTTTGTTAAAATAGTACTCTGGTGCTCGCTTAAGCAGCAATATACTAAAATCGGAACTATACAGAGATTAGCATGGCCCCTGCGCAAAGATGATCTGCAAATTCGTGAAGCATTCCATATTTTTTTAAAAAGAAAAATTTTATGATAAACAACATTAAGGTGGAACTGGCTTCTAGAAAAGTTGAAAAGAAAAGTAATTTCCAAATGTATATTCACAGCCAAATAACTTCCATTGTTATAATAAAGTGAAACCAAAGAGAAAATATTTTTAAATGATGCTAGGGGCTGAAGAAATAATGCAGTGATAGGACATTTGCCTTGCATGTGGCCAACTCAGGATGGACTCGGTTCAATCCCCAACATCCCATATGGTCCCCTGAGCCTGATAGGAATGATTTCTGAGTGCAGAGTCAGGAGTAATCCCTGAGCTCCTCTGGGTGTGGCCCAAACACCAAAAATGAAAAAAAAAAAGAAAGAAAGAAAAAGAAAAGAAAAAAATGATGCTAAAGCTATAGTTTACTCATTCGATAAGCAAATATTTATGAGAAGTACTAAAACACCTTTACAGAAGTCCTGTGCATTTCACAATATGAACACACGCAACAACATCATCATCAACAATAACAACATTACCATGAGAAGCCTGAAGAAAGGTATCATTATACCATTTCCTAGTTGACAAGATTGAAGAGAAATTTAGTGACAATTAATCTTACAGTCACCTCGAGAGCTGATATTTAAATAATAACATTCTTACTCCAAATATTTTCCTTCAGTATTATGAAAATCTTTATTTTGATATTTTCTTTTAATTTATATGAAAATGTGAGCAAATGCCCAAGTTTGTCCCATGATACTCCATATTCCCCAAGTACCATCATGGTCTTTGTAAGCCCTGTCACTTCAGGACTTGAGGAAGACTGCACCCTTAGGCCCTAGAAGTGACACAAGAGCCTAATAGGTTGAGGAACACTGGGTGTATCTCCTGAATTCATGAGCACCCTTTGAAGAGTCCCTGTTAGGAAACAAAAATTTACATATGAAGAGTTGCTGAATATAATTACTGGGCAACTAAGTTAAATCAATTGAAATTGTTTTATCATAACTAGCTGCATAAAGTGTATATTATTAAATTAAATGACTTAATTTTTTATTGACATAGGTTAAAATCACATAATCATAAATCAACACTAATGTACTTTTATTGATTTATTTCTAATAATTCATTTGCCATTCCTTTAAATCGTTTTGAAGCAAGCAATATGAGATACATTTGCTATATGCAGGCTGAGGGCTAGAAGGGGACCTGTGGATATTGGTAGAGGGATGGGCAGAATAATGGGAATTGATGTTGAGCTATTGCATGCCTAAAAAACTTTTAGAAACAATCCTATAAATACATTGTCATAATAAAAATATATTTTATAAATTAATCAAACAAATTAAAAAAGATGGAAACGTGAAAATTGTAACCTCGCCCTTGTAAATAACTTTCCCCTTTTTTGAAATTTTACAGTTTTGAATTATACCATTCATTTATTCATTCAAAACTATATATTATTTTTAAATCTTTATTGGGGCACCGCTATTTAGAATAATTTTTTTTTTTTAGGGGCCGGAGAGATAGCATGGAGGTAAGGCGTTTACCTTTCATGCAGAAGGTCATCAGTTTGAATCCCGGCGTCCCATATGGTCCCCCGTGCATGCCAGGAGCAATTTCTGAGCACGGAGCCAGGAAAAACCCCTGAGCACTGCCGGGTGTGACCCAAAAACCACAAAAAAAAAAAAAAAGTATTTTTTTTGCTTTTTTGTTTTTTGGGCCACACCCATTTGATGCTCAGGGTTTACTCTTGGCTAAGCACTCAGAAATTGCCCCTGGCTTGGGGGGGGGGTACTATATGGGATGCCAGGGGATCGAACTGCGGTCCTTCCTTGGCTAGCGCTTGCAAGGCCGACACCTTACCTCTAGCGCCACCTCACTGGCCCCTATTTAGAATATGTTAAAGATAGAGTTTTGTGAATAACATTTTCTAATTTTATTCCCATCAGTAGAATAACTACTAATCTCCACTTATTAGCCAGAGCCCCTCCCAATCAAACGCTACACCTTAACCTTGGTGAGCTTAGTTTGCTATACCAATTCTCAGATTCTATTCTTTTGGCTTTTTTTAAATCCCCACTATGTTATTTTATATCCTATATATGAGAGAATATGCTGTATATGTTCTCCTTTCAACTGACTTCACTCAGCATCTTTTTTTTTTTTTTTTTTGGTTTTTGGGCCACACCCGTTTGACGCTCAGGGGTTACTCCTGGCTATGTGCTCAGAAATCGCCCCTGGCTTGGGGGGACCATATGGGACGCCGGGGGATCGAACCGCGGTCCTTCCTTGGCTAGCGCTTGCAAGGCAGACACCTTACCTCCAGCGCCACCTACCCGGCCCCTTCACTCAGCATCTTAACACTAATCTAGATATATTCATGAACAGCATATTACATAATTTCTCTTTTTATTGTTTAATAATATTTTACTGGTTATTTACAGCACACTTTCTTCTATTATTGATACTTGTGTTGTTTTCAAGTCTTGGTTACTCTGATTGTTCAATGAACACACATATCTGTTCAATGTAGTGGTTGAGATCTTGGGGTTACATCAAGAAGTATAATCACTAGGATATAGGAAACCACAATTTTTGGTATACTTTTGTAAAGTGCACATATTGTTTTCAACCAAATTTAGCCATCAAGCATTCCCAACAGTGGATGATGTTTTCTCCCCCCCACCTTTAATGCTAGAACTGCTGAGTTTTGTTTGTTTATTAGGTGTGGCAATCTCTCCGGTTTGGAGAGATAATTATTGTTGTTTTTATTTGCATTTGTTTAATGACAAATGAATAATTTTTGCTACATCTATAAACCTAAAGTAAGCTTTTTACTTGTTTATTTATTTAATCTCATTTATGATGAAACTGCCTTGTTGTTGCTTTTGTTAATATTTACAAGTGATTTTTAAGCTTTTGCCACATGAGTGGTAGATAATTATTTTGTCCAATCTGTGGAATAGCTTTTACTTCTAGTCATCGTTTCTAACTCAAAAATTTCTTATTTATGTAATCCCATTTGTTTATTTTTACTTCTATTTTTTTGGCAAATGGCATTGAATTGTTTGGCCTATGTTTCCTCAATATAATTTATAAATTTAGATCTAATATCAAAGTATTCCATTTATCTTGAATTGATTTTTATTTACACAGTGTTATAGGAGACTCTATACTCTTCTTATTGTTTTGGAGAATGGATTGGATTGAGGGAGATTTAGCAAGAGGAATAGAGGAGAAGCAGCAAGAGGAGAGATGGCTGAAAGACAAGGTATAATGCAGGGCTGAATAAGGATCTAGCATAAAAGGTTATGAGAGGCCACATATAATGGCCAGGGCCTTGAATAAAGCTGATATCTCCTCAAACCTGACTGCCTGTGAGTTTTCTTCCCACCACTATTCTGAACCCTCCCACCTGCCGGCTGGAGGGGGTTGCAGACACGTGGCTCGGGCTGGAGGAGAAAGGCCTCTCATTCATCACCATCCATCACCATCCAGCCCCATCCAAGGGCTGTTTTATTCTACACATAAGATGAGAATCTGATTCACAATATGAAGTAATTATTATATGATCATGTATAGGGAATGGATTTTCATTGCTTGGAATGGGGAATAGAGCAGGAAAGAAACCTGAGAGAAATAAGGAGGTTGTTGGAAGTGAATAGTCAAAGCAGAAGAGGAGAAAAATGGATAGATTCGAGATGCCTTTTTATACTGAGGTAAGGTATCTGGATAAAATGTTTGGAGAGCAGGATGGAATCAAGGGAAATACCAAGAAGGACTTATAAATGTATAAACTGGACAAAAAGAGGGTATTCTATACTGTGATACAAAAAATTAAGGAATAAAAATAGTCATTAGTGAATAAATGATTAGTGAGATTATCTAAAAGGCCTGTTTATGAGATAAGCAGTTGTCATTTTGTGAACTACAAGTCAGTCACTGTTGTATTTCAGAAACATAGTGAGAGTGAATTAGGGCCATCCCACCACCAATGTTGATCTCCCTTCACCTCTCTTCCCGGTATGCATCCCATATCTCCACTCTTCACCCCCTGGACTACTAATGTAAAGGTTTATTTTGCGTTTAGCTTGTTATAGTTTGGGTCTCTGGATTCTGTTTTCATTTGGTTTTAGTTCCAAGTGGTCTCAGGTTCATAAAGAAGTTGTCTTTTAAAATTAAAAAATATTAAGGAAAATAATACTTGATATGTATCAAAAGAATTAGTAGAAGTTAGCCCAAAGAAGTTACAATTTATAAATCTAGAAAAGGTGTCCTTAATTCATACGAGGTCTATGTTTTGGCCTGATAGCAGATGATATGGTGACTTGCAAACTGAAATTATCCATAAAGAATTAAGTAGAAAGGTTGGTAGAGGAGATAGTCTGATTGAGGAAAAAGGATAAAAACTAAACAAAATGGTCAGTAAATCAGAGTGAATTCAAAGCAACAAGGATTTTTTTTTAAAGCATGCTAACAAATTTGGGCTTTATGCTATTGGAAATGAGAAGAAATTAAAACAGTGGTTTCAATAAATAGTGGTATGCAGATTTATCCAAACTTTTAGAAGAAACCCTCTAAATGCTATAAAAAGACGATTAAGAAATAAGATTATGTATTTTGAATGTGCTCAAATAGCTGTTTTGAGAGAAACTGAACCTTTTAAGAAAGAACAGACAAATTAAGGAGCATTTAATAGGGTATTAAAACAATGTTCATGGAAGGACAATCCTGATGCCATCATGAAGTAATTGATAAAAGTAAAATCCTTCAATGTAATGTAAACTAAAATCATGAATGTCTGTAATAATTTTCTTCATTTGCATATTATAAGGCTCTATTTGCATAACTTTATCTTATAATGAGATCAGCTTCATGAATTTCTTTGGACTCTACATGCACAGACTTCAGCTAACCTTTGCCATGAGGAAAATTCCCCTAAGTTATGTAACTTCTACCTTAATTTTTTTTGCCAATGCCATATTCAATATTTCTATGACTTATATCTTTCTTAATGATTGCTTTCAGGTATATTTTTAAAAGAAGCCTAAAAAGTCCCAAAATATCTTTTCTCCATAAACTGTATTTAAAGTCCCTGTTAAATGGACGATTCTCACCTTCTTTTTTCAATATGTCAACCTGTCTTCTAGAACAAAGGTAGTTAGATGAAGCTAACTTGCATATTTCTCATGGAAATGAAAAGTGTCTTTTGCTTATTCTCCATCCTCACCCAAATAAATTCCATTCTCATAAGTTCAGTCCTACTTTGTGATATCAACAGGCCAGCAGAAGAAGACTTTAAACATCTAAAAGTCTCAAAAAACTTTCTTTTCAAGGAATATGAGAATGGCGATGAACTAGAGGCAAGAACTCAGAGTGCTTTTAGTGGTGACAAACCATTTTTAGACCCAATTATGCAAATTCATCCCGGAATATCATGAGAGAGAGTTGGGCGATCATTTTCCCCACTACCACCCCCACACATACACATTCTGGGATTTATGGCAATTATGCCAATTGTCCTATTTATGGTACTTGACACACTTAACGTAAGAAAGGGACAATGCATCCTATTACCTCTTATGACAATGCAGCATGGTGATGAATGGTATAATAGGGATGATAATTAAAATGCGTCGTGCATACTTAAATATGAGATTCAAAGTTTAAAGAAGTGCCTATTATCTCAGCCCTTTTTCTCTATCGTTTCCTCTAAAGAAAGACTCAATATCTTCCTTTGCTTGTCTGCAATTGCTTAGGAGGTACAGAAAAACAGTCATATTACCTAGAGTTGATTCTCCTTTGTACAGTTATTTCTTTCTCATCGCTACTCTTTGGGACCTCAGAGTGCCCTAAGAATCTCTATCTTTAGTTCTATCTGTTGACAGTTCTTCAAGCAGAGGCCTCTGAACTCTAACATCTTCAAAATTCATTAGACTTAAATTGTCACAGAAACACTAGGGAATAATGGTAAGGTTCTGAATGTCAATTTGCCTTCTTCTTATTTTAATGCATCTTTTCTTGTTCAGTGATGAAGGCCTCTACAATGAAAATTAGCTGCCCTGAGCTTATAGAAGAATTGGAAAATTTTGGTGAATCACTC
The DNA here is from genome assembly GCF_024139225.1 of Suncus etruscus. NCBI lineage: Eukaryota > Metazoa > Chordata > Mammalia > Eulipotyphla > Soricidae > Suncus > Suncus etruscus. Next base: position 5,367,958 of record NC_064852.1, read on the forward strand.
AAATTTTATCTCTGGCTTATTAATTAATTAATACCTTTTTTTAAAAGTTTAACTATAAATAGCCATGATTTTATAATTAGGTTCTTAGGGAGTAGACACTTACAAAAAAGTAGAACAGTACCACCTGAAGGGTGCTTTCATATAGGCTGCCTATTGCGATTTGATCCTCAGTTTCATAAGGTGTAATGGGCCCTCTCAGAAGTGACTGTTGGACATAGCCAGGAGTAAGCTCTGAGTAACACAAAGTGTGATCCCAAAACAAACAGAAATGTGGTTATTCTTGTGTATGGCTGTCACCAATTTAAGACATTAATCTTAGATTAATTAAGAATAAATATGAGGGGCTGGAACAATGGTATAAGCAGTAGAGTGTCTCCCTTGCAAACGCTAACCTAGAGCAGATTGTGGTTTGATCCCCCAGTGTCCCAGATGGTCCCCCCAGCCAGGAGTAATTTCTGAGAGTGTATAGACAGGAGTAACCCCTGAGCGTCTCTGAGTGTGGCCCAAAACCCCCCAAAATTAATTTGAATGTTTGCCTCCAATATTGTAAGAGAATTAATGTGCATTTTAAGCCAAAATAAATAGTAAAGCAATATATATAAGTATATATTATAGACATTAGATAAAATCAGATATTATAGGTGTGAGCTAAAAATAATCAAAAAGTCATATGATATTTGTGTCTATGACACTTCACAATAAACAAAACATTGTAATACAGAGTAATTGTCAAACATTACTAAGAGCCATATAGCTCATTTGTTTCATTTTTAAAAGAAAAGAGAATTTATTTTAGTTAATTTAAAAATATTGAAATTTTCTGGGGATGCAGACTGACTGCATGCAAGGCAAAAAGCCTTATTCACTGTAGTATCACACTAGTCTACGAGTAACATGAATAAGCAATTCCAAAATTTTAGTGCTATTATATAATTAATTTGCTTTTGAGATCTAGCATAGGCCAAAAGAAAAGCCACTAATTTATACATTACTTTAGATCAAGTAACATTAAGAAATAAGACAAGTGAAAGAAAACAGTGTTAAAAGAGCTCACAGCACAATAGTCATAGCTTTCTGAGTCTGAGGCAGATTGCTTTCAGAGAGGAACAACTTTGAGAAATAAAGTTAGTGGCACAGAAATGTTTTATAGAGCAACACATTCCCCCATTTTGGGGGATTTATTCAGTAGGGAATTCTAGTAGGTAAGTTTCTCTAGTGTTCTCAGTTCTTGTTAGAACCAAATTATAGAGATTATTTAGATTGTTATTTTTATCCTTATATGCACCAGTAATATCATGTGACACTGTTCCTTTTTTGTATAGTACATTAAAATGGGGAAATTTTACATGTGCAAACAAGTTCTTTCTAATAGAGAAAGGAATACATAAATGTTATATTATAGGGGATCCTTACACTCTGAACACTTGTCATAGTGGCTTGGCTTAGGCTTCAGAAGATTAAACATTGACCATTTAACCCCATTCTTAGACCTGAGATGTCATTTATGGAAACAGCATGGTTTTCTTCACCAGCACCAGGAATAAGACATCTACTAGAAAAGGCCCTATTGCTGCCCTGGCATCAACTTACTCCAGAGTGGATTCATATGACACCCTAAATATTTGTTAACAACAACAACAACAACCTGCTTTCAGGGTAGGATTCTCTGCATTGCCACCTAAAGATGAGATGAAACCAGAAGATGCTTCGTGTCAGCTCTGTGTCACCCTAACTTCAACATAGAATTTGTGCAGAAACCTGGATCTTTAACTACAGAAACCTGACAGCGACAACTGTGATTATGAAGAGCTTTTATAGGAACCACAAAGAAAGACTTTGGGGTTAGACAGCTTATCATGCTTGGAGCCTGTAGTTGGTCCTATGCCAGGCTACTTCTTTGGTAAGGTCTCCTTGTTTTTTATGCCAAAAATGTGTTGTACCTATGCAAATAACAATTACCATACACACCTTTAGTATTGCACTTTTTATTCTCTTATCTTTAAAAATAAGAGAGCTTACTAAACTTTCTGCTATTATATTATTGACTTTATTGGAGATAACAATAATTTTCACAAATATACTTACTACTGAGCTTTCTCTTCTTTCTTTTATTTTCTCCTATTTTATTTTAGTTTTTTTCTATTTTCTTTCTATTCTTCTCAATAACTTTGCTTTCACATATCTTGAAAAATATGCTATAATCAGTTATGTCAACTATATGATGCTTTTTCTTTAAATAAAAATATATGAAAAAGTTTTATTAGCAACAAATCAACAGGTTAGAAGATGGTTGACTTAACCTAGAGGATCATTTTGCATACGTGGTTATAAGAAATAGTTTTATATATAAAAAGAACCATAAATTACATTTTACTTGAAAGACAAGTTATAGACCTTTCAAAGTGGGCATCAGTATTATAAAATTACCTTCTGGTGGGGTATGGAGTCTGAGAGAGAAGAAAAATGAATGAAAGAAAAGATAAGAATGAATAAGAGAGGAAAGAAGGAGCAATGGTGGCGTGAAAGGGAGAGAAGAAAAAAGGATAGAGAAGGGGAGGGACAGGGAGAGAAAAGTAGGAGTGAGGATGAGAGGGAAAGAGTGAAAAGGAGGGTGATGTTGAGGGGAAGCAAGGAGAAAAAAAGAGAGGAGTGGAGGAAGGGAGAAGAAGGTTTGAACCCTGGCATCCCATATGGTCCCTGAGCCAGGAGTGATTTCTGAGCACATAGCCAGGAGTAACCCTTAAGCATTGCACGGTGTGCGATATGAAAGAATCTTCAAAGTCTAAGGCTCTTCTCCATGACAAAATCCTAGCAACAGATTGTAATTCAAAAAGCGGGCATTTTATGCAAACCCTACAACTTAGTAAAAGCTTGCAGGGCTTATTATGCTCTGTACTTTCTTGACTGGAGATATGTGTCCTCCTTCTGGAAAGGCCTTGTTCTTTCTGGACTAGTGTCTCTTCAACTTTGCTCACATTTCCCCTCAGTAAATTCTTTTTTCAACAAGACATTTTTATTTTCACTGTTTCCTCTTCTAGGATTATTGTTGTGTTCTTGTTGTTATGTGTGTAGGAAAACATCATGGACTTGGAAAACCTGGCCAGAGATTAGTAATGACTTCCTTTTTCCTGCAAAGAGCAATTCTTTGTTCCAGTCAGAGTCCAACCCCTCAGATTTGGGTGGTGGGAGAGCTCCCTCATGCTACAGACCAAATGGACTTCTGACACAGTTAATAGCTCCCTTTGAGCTGGTGGGATGGAAACCATTCCCTTCTGAGCTCATAAAGTAAGATAGGCCTTATCTTTCCCTTATCATCACTTCCATCTGTCCCTATTGACCTAATGCATACCCATCACCAGGGTCCTGGCTAAATATATTAATTAAACAACAGAATTCTGCCCCAGTGAGGATTAGATAATGGACCATGCCTAAGGGAAATGACCAAACACAAAGGACACAGATAAGCCAGACAACTTGCTTCACAAGTTTTGTAACATTTTTATCAATTGTTAAAAATGTAAAAACCCATTTAAGGCTTACACAAAAAACTCATTTTTTTAAATAAAAACCTCCACAGAAATGAGCCATGTTTAAATTTGTCCTATACTAAATTCATTTTCACTTAGGTAGCTCCTTCTCTTTTCTTCTAGATTTTCCAGTAAACTTTTCTACATTCATTTTTGTTGTTGTTGTTATTGTTTGTTGTGTTTGTTTTTACTTTTCTTTGATTTTTTTTTCAAAACCCAGTGGCGCTTAAGGGTTACTCCTGGCTCTGCATTCAGATATCGCTCCAGGCAGGGCCAGGGGACCATATAGGTTTTTGTGTACCAAACTTGAGTCCATCCCATGTCATCAGTATGCAAGACACATGTCCTAATGCTATGCTATCATTCTATCACCTTTACATTCTAACTAAGTCTGAGAAACTTTTTTTTTGAATAAGGAAAAATAATTAATTTTTATTTTGGCCAAAGTGGATTACAAATACATCTCAGTAGTATTTTAGGTACATAGTGATATTGAATTGGGGGCATTCCCACCACCAATGTTGTCCTCCCTCCACCCCTATTCCTAGCATGCATTCCATATACCCCTCCTTTACCCCCCAGATTATTAGTATATGTGGTCCCCTCTGTGTCTAGCATGTTGTAGATTGGGTGTCGATTCTGTTGTTGTTGGTTTTGGATTTGGTGTTTAAGTTTAATCATTTTTTAATTTCTAATTAATGTTCATATGACTGTCTGGTCTTCGTACCCTTCATTATTTCCCCCTGAATTTGTGAGGTGGAACAAGACGGTTCAAATTGTGTGGTCCTATTTGAAGGAAAGAAAAAACTAAAATAAAGTGGGGCAAATATCAAACAAACAAAAAATGGGAGGAATCTGTCTATAGGCTTTAAATATCAATGTCAATTTAAGTGAAGAAAGGGAAAAAGGAAATAAAACGTAACAACAATACTAAAAAATTTAAAAAAATCAAACAAAAAAATTGAAAACACCACAGCAATAATGAAACCAACCACACAATAACCACTGTCTTGAAATAATAACAAAACATAGCACAAATAAAAACCTCATGGAAATAAAACAAGCAACAAACAACATTAACAAAACCAAAAATTTTTTTTATTTGTTTTGGGGCCATTCCTGGCAACACTCAGGGGTAACTCCTGACTATGTACTCCGAAATATCTCCTGGCTTGGGGGACCCTATGGGACTCCAGGGATCAAACTGAGGTCCATCCTAGATCAGCCTCATGCCAGGCAAAAGCCGTACCTCTGTGCTATCGCTCAGGCCCCCTCAATAATTTTAGCCTTGAAAATATTCATCAAGGATGAAAAATACTTAGGAACTTGGGAATGTGGACAAGCACAAAGACCAACCTCCATTGCTCCTACATCAATAAATGATTTGACCAGTCCAAATCCAGGCTGGCATTCCACAGGTTGCAGTGGTGGCTAGAGAAGAGAAGTAGAAGCATTCATTTCTGAAGAAAAAGAGCTGCTCTCTCTCTCTCTGGACTTTACACAACTCATCTACATCTTCAAGGCATACTCAAATGTACAGGAAGATATACATTTGTAAAAGGTATATGCAAATCTAGAGAGGTTGTGATTAAGGGTTGTTTACTTACTATATTCTTTTGGGGAAGGGACAAATAAACTTAGATTCTTAACAGCATCAGATGTTCAACCTTATTGCTACAGACCGGCTACCATATTTTTGAAAATTGCTCAAACTATTTGCTCTTTCTGTCTCTTATTTTTTCTAGAAAAATTTTCTACCTTTAAGATTTTCCCTAAGCTTCTGTACCTCTAAATTTGTGAACCGCAGTAGTGCCATGACACAGATTGGTCCTGAATATAAAACAACAACAACAACAACAACAAAATAATTGGGCAGCCCAGTGCCTGAAATGAGGATAGGAAAATTCACCCCATGTCCTGAGGTCCTGGACAGTCTAAAACAAGTAAATGGGGCTTGTAATTAAGATGCATGGCTTAATCTAACATCTTATTTGCTTATGTGTGCCTTGAAGGATTATGGATATGTACTCTGAATATGGGGGCTAAAAATGTATAAATTTTGTGCCTACCCCATGCTTGGAACTCTAAGTCCCTTTGACTTGCAGGCCCTCAGAGCTGAGTCTGGATCAATTAATTAATAAATCTATCTTTATACTCTCTTCTGTGTCCTCTGATCTGCACTGCGATAGTCCACCTAACATATGGAAGTTCCACTGAGATTGCTTGTTCCATGTCTCTCGGACTTAAGGGCACGCAACTCTCCACAGGTCTTTGACTTGTGGGCCCTCAGTACTGTCTTAATTAACCTATCTTTGTCCTCTTCACTGTGTCCTCTGTCATGCATTTCACCAGTCACCTAACAAATGCTCATTTTTAACCAATGATTGTATATCCCATTTAAGAAAATGACAGTACCTGGAAGAGATTTTTAATAAGCCTCACAAGCTTTCAAAGATGAGTCAATGTCTTCTAATCTCCCACCTCATGGAATAAGAAGTAACAATATTTTCTCATGTTTGTTTTGTTTGCCCATTTCTATCGCAAATCAAGTTCTCATTCTTTCCCACCACGTCAAAGACATTTTACTATTAGTCAAAAGTTTACTCTAACATAACTGATTCTTGTTTTCAATTAAATCATTTGAATTATCATCCAGTTATACTTAGCTACCATATTTTTCGTACCATAAATTTTCCCCAGAAAAGTGCATCTTATGGAGCAAATGCTGCTGGAGCTGAAGCCTAAGTGCAGTGAAGGAGAGCGTCTAAAAACTGTGTTTCATGGTCAGGTGCATCTTGTAGAGGGAAAATTTGGTAACAAAATAAAATTGACCATCTAGTCTCCTTGTGCTATTTTTCTGTTCTTCCTACTGCAAATTCCTTTAAATTCTTATCTTAACACGAATAAGAAAAAGAATTTGCCATGCCAATATATCTCTCTGGCAAAAGGATTATTTGGAGCTTTCTATTTTTTGTTTGTTTTGGGTTTTTTTTTGTTGTTTTGTTTTTGGGTCACACCTGGCAGCTCTCAGGGGTTACTCATGGCTCTATGCTCAGAAAACGCCCCTGGCAGGCACAGGGGACCATAGGGGATGCTGGGATTTGAACCAAACGCCTTACCTCCATGCTATCTCTCTGCCCCAGAGCTTTATATTTTTATGAAGATCAGACGTAGATAAGGCTCTGAAAACAATAGAAGATAAGCTTTTGTAAGGGACATATATATTTGCAGAAGTGATCTCCAAATTGTAAGGATGTCTTCTTTGGACCTTGAAGGAGGAAATCTAGAGAGTGCTAGAAACAATTATCAATGGAGAAGACAATAAGATTTAAATCAGCATAACAAATTACTTGTCTTTTCCTTGGTAACATCCCTTAACTGGCCTTCTACTGAGGCTATCCATATCTATTGTCTTTATATGAGTATTTAAAATGTTGACTTGAATCATTGGGGGAAATTGGGTAGCTTTTTTTTTTTTTTTTTTTTTTTTGGTATCTCCTCAGTACTATCCAGATCCTTCAGTTGATTATTTTACAACTTTTAACATTTTATTAAGTGAATGTTTTAGCGAAAACCTCAGAAAATATAGAATTTCCCCTCTTCAACCAACACCCTGTTATCAAATCCTTTCTCTCATTATATTTTGAAGTACTTGGGTGATTCATAATAACAAAAACTAGTTTTACAAATGTCTGTAATGATATCACATTATGAAATTTCCATATCAATTCTCATAGAAAAGATTTTTGTTATAGTCTTTAATATTAGAGAGAAAGACTACAGATAATGATCAGCAAACTATTAGCAAATGAGTACATGATTATATAGTAAATTTAGGTTTAATCCAGATTTTTATATGTCTTGTGAGTTACATGCTTTTTTGAGCAGCTTAATACTCTTTAAGTTACCACTTAATAAATTTTAAAATTATTATATCATAAGAATAATAGTAATGGCCTATCAGAAATATTCCAATGAGCAAATTAAATAATCTATGCATATTAGCAGCAAATAGATTATGCTTTCTTTATACAAGTCTATTAAAAATACTGCATGATGCCTTATTGGTAGCAGGGCTGATTAATGAAATGATAGGTTTCTTAGGATGTTAAGTCACTTAAAAGTTTGCTTTTAAGATAAAACAACAAAATGCACAGTTGTTGTGTTGGCTTGTTAGCAAATGAAATTTCTTGATGAGGCTGGGAGCTCCCAAACATAACTGTTGAATATATTGAAAAGGCAAGTGTCTCTACGGTAAGACAATGGGAAGTTTGTTGCATCATTATCTTGTGCGATTGCTAAATCTAGAAAAAGAAAATATATTGCCCAATAAGACTTCCTAAGGGTGCAGTGAGAAAGAGAAGTAAGTAATTCATTCCAAAGGGGTAATGACTGCTAACTTAGGTCTTACTCATTTAAACAGCCTACAAAGGGTATTCTGCCAGCAACCCATGTCATCAATGGATTTCATTGAGATTCCCTGGTCTTTTATTAGTGGAATTGATGTTATTTTAGAGTTCACTTGTGTAATCAAGGCTCTTGATCAGTGATCTTACTGTTTCTATAAAGGAGGCATAACATTTCATGAGCAGTTTTGTTGAATATTAAATTATTCACATGTTCCATATTGATATTTTCTTGTTTCTTATTTCATAATGATACTGATGGGACTGATCATTTTATGTAAATTATGGAAGCTGTCTTTCTTTAGGGCTATTAGAGTCTAGGAATGAAAGCTAGAGAAGAATAAATAGAATACTAAATCTGAAAAGATATGTATTTTTTGGAATCTACTTTTTCCTCTATCATTTTTTTAACACTGATTGGAATTTCAAGGCAAGGATGTTTAAAACAAACATGATATGAACCTAGTTCATTAAAACCAGGTAAAGAATAAATCAATTTTTAATCAACTTTATTTTTTTTATTATCATAAAATGTTTTATGTTCACATACATAATCAAAGCAAAAACTTAGGAATAATTTATTTTTTTAAATTTTTAACAGATGTATGTACATGTAATATATTTTTATTCATTCTAATTCAAAAAGATAGATATGTTCATATATTATAAATAATGATTATGCATTTATATGCATGATCATTTATGTTATCCAAATTATACATAAATTATCTAAAATATGCAAATTTTTGACATATACACGATATATATGTACTACATTTGCAACTGTTCCATGCTTTACATTTATCACACCTTTTATTTATAGCATTGTATTCTGCTAAATTAAGTAAGCGATATGATTTAATTTTGATGAATAAATTGATGGGCAAATAATTGAACGAATATGAGTGAAAGAGAGTGAATTACTCTATAAAATACAAGGTTAAATTCTCCATTTCTTTAAACAGGGTGAAAAGAGTAGATGAGGAAGAAAGTAAGAACAAATGACTTTAGACTTCAGAACAAATGAAAGTATAAGCCATTTTCTCATGTAGCTATTAAAAATAAATTTTGTAATTGTATAATCCACAATCATTGGTCATTTTGTCATCATGATATCATATTTATAGGTATCATCAACTCCATCATCTTCATCTGTATTTTTCTATAGATATGAAAGAAAAATAAACGTAGGAAAGTCCCTGGATTGCTGTGAGAAAATGTATGATTTATCTCTTTCTGTATAACAAACAGCCCTTTAACATAGTGACTTAAAACAATGGCATATTAATATTCTTCACAATTTAAAGGATTGACTGGACTGCTTCTATCTGATTCATACATGAATCATTCATAGTTGGACTACAAGGTTCAAGATGTCACAACTATATATTTGGAAGTTGGTCAAAGCCTTCAACTCGACATACTGTTTTTTTCTTCTAATGGTCTCTCTTTTTCATTTTAACAATAAGTTTTTGGTATGTAGACTCAAAAAAAGCATTCTAAAAATAAAAACATAACACTTGCTGGTATCTTGAGGCAAAAGTGCGAGTATCTTAGACTTGAAAGTCAGTCACAAGGATAACCCAGATTCACAATGTGAGAGAATGGAGCTACAAGAAACTTTTAGGCATTTTGAAGACACATAAGTAAATGACCTCATTATTATAATTTCTGAAGCTGGTCCTTTATAAAATTATTTGCATGAGTTCCCATCCATTCTCATTACTTATATACTTTTCAAAGTCCCTTCATTGAAGTGTGGTTATAAGACTCATAGATACTGTTCTTGCTTCTCATATAAATGCTTTACTGATTCTCTTTGCTTTGGTTGCAATTTAACAGCCAAAGCATCCAGGTAAGCCCATTGGGGCAGGAGTATTTGTCACTGGGACAGGTGTCCATTAGAAACTGGACCAAAGCCATGGACTCATTTGTCATAGTCCCCAAAGGAACCTTCATTGGTAATGAGTTCTGGACTCTAGAGGCCAAGGTCAGTGTGATTAAAAGACTTCCTTAACATAAAGAAATCTTGAAAAAGCCACTGTGGGGGTGTGTGATGCTATGGATTAAATTCACTCTGTAAAAATAATGTAGAAAGGATTTTAGCTCACATTATTTTGTCTTTTACGTATTCGCATGTTTCAAAATTTTGTAGCGGAGCATGTATTATTATTTTATGCTCTCTTCTCTTAATTAGCATAATTTATTTTCTTTTATATTATTTAAAAATATAGAACATTACCACTTCCCTTGTGAAATATGTAAGCTTTTTTAAGGTATTCATACTGCCCTATAAAAATTATTATTACTCTGTATATACAATTTTTCATTTCCCCTAATTATACTCATCACCATTGTGTTGATACAGTTATTGTCTTCATCATCCAGGGCATTCATTGAGTAACAATTCATTGAGCCATACACCATATGCTTTATAAACATTGTCTTCATGCTCACAAAACTCTAGACAGAAAGTTATTATTCCCATATAGTTAAAGTAGAAGAAAGCTAAGTACCAGAAAAATTTACTAACTTGTTCAATTCTCTGTTATGTAAGTAATGAGGCAAAATAGATAGGCTGTTTTTTTTTTCCTTTTTTAGGATTATGAAGATAAAATTCATGTCAGAGTAATTGTCTCTTTTTTCCCTCCGAGGTTGCAGAGAAGATCTCAGGGTTTACTCCTGATTTTGTGCTCAGAAATCACCCCTGCTAGGGCTCAGGACACTACATATGGTGCCTGAGATTGAACCAGGGTCAGGCATATGCATACCAAGGAGCTTGCCCACACTACTGACTCTCTGGCCATATGTCAGTTTAATGTTCACATATTCAATTACAGCAAGGATTGTCCAAGTAAAATAATATAATACATATTTAGGCAGTATTATTTTGTATAAAATGCTAACAGGAATATTCATTTATTTTAATAACTGTATAGTTATATTTTATTAATAGATGATACCTAGCATAGTTTATATTATAATAAATTTTTGAGCATTTCCATACTTTTGAAAATGCCAATTATTTCCATGTCTTATGCTACTACATTGCTTTCAAGACACAGAAAGATTGAATAATTACCAGTCAAATTATTTATTTATTTGTTTATTTATTTATTTATTTATTTATTTATTTATTTATTTATGTTTTTGGGCCACACCCAGCAGTGCTCAGGGGTTACTCCTGGTTGTCTGCTCAGAAATAGCTCCTGGCAAGCACGGGGGACCATATGGGACGCCGGGATTTGAACCAACCACCTTAGTTCCTGGGTCGGCTGCTTGCAAGGCAAACGCCTCTGTGCTATCTCTCTGGTCCCTATCAGTCAAATTAACCAATATTGAATCCTATTGACTTTGAATTTGGATGTGATACACTCAGCTACATTTACTCCCTGCTCTGGTTTCAGTTTCAGTGACCAGTGCTAGAAGGCTTGCAGAACCATATGAAGTTCTGGGAAACTACCCTATGTGGGCAGCAAGAAACCTACCCACTCTACTATTCCTCAGATCAATATATATATATATGACTCATAATATATATATATTATGAGTCATACCTGGCAGCGCTCAGGGGTTACTCCTGGCTCTACACTCCAGAATCCTCCCGGCAGGCACGAGGGACCATATGGGATGCCGGGATTTATACCACCTTCCTGCATGCAAGGCTATTGCCTTACCTCCATGCTATCTCGCAGGCCCCATTTTCCATTTTCTTTTTTGTCTTTTTGTATACCTCAGAAAAATGATTATTTGGCATTTTTTCTCACTCTGATGTATTGTAATTCAAATGAAACTTCCAGTTCCATTCAAATTGCAGGGAAATGTAAATTTTCATTTTTTATTTTATCTACATAGTATTTCATTAATTATGTAAATATGTACCACAACTTTTTTTATTTACATCTCTGCAGTTGAACACTTGGTATATTTCCATATCATGGCTATTGTCCTTAGTGCTATCATGAATATAGCTGTGCATGCATCTTTTCGAATTAGATCCTTCTAATGATAAAATGAGAGACTACAATACTTCCATTTTCTTAGGTTTGTATAAGTATGGAGAAAATGAATATCCTGTAAGTGTAAAAGCTGTTACTATTATGCTTATACTGTATCATTAGGGCCTAAGTAATGTGCCTAGCAGAAAATTGATGATATATTAAGTATTCATTCAGAAATATAGTTTGTGTAGAAAGCATGAAATAGCCCAGTTTGAGACTGTTTCCAATTTCTTCTCCTAGAATTCAACTGCAAAACACTTCAAAAACCACAAAATTGGAGTCTAAAAATAATAAAAAATTTTCTTTAAATAATCACAAAAATTAGAGAAAATCAAAAGGTGCGAACACTAAAGAAGGATATTAACGTTAGCCAATTGGTGGGCAAAACAAAAAATAACTGAATAAACCTAGAAATAATAGTTTAGTTATCATTTGCTTGATTCAATTTAAAACTGATAGACATTTTCTCTGTTATTTTAAGGAGGAATTCTTTAAAACAATGAGTTACAATTGTAAACTGGTCAGTGTTGGACATTTATCCAGTATCTGGACACATTTATATAACTGGTCCATTGCTAATAAAAATGGATTCTTGCATAGACAAAAATAGATAACAAATGACAAATATCAACCTCATAGAAAAGGAACTGAGGTAAAACAGTTGGAATCAACATCTAATACTATGAGTGGATATTATTATATTCATTAAAATAAAATTAAGAGTATTAAGAATAATATCTTTAGAATAAGAATAAGAATTATATTAAAAATGAATATGACTTAGAATTCCTATTTTTTTGGACTGAGTATGAGCACTTAAATGAAGAGAAAGCTGTTTTTTAAATTTTCATCAACTCTCTCTATAAGTACATATCTAAGCAAGTCACGTGCATGGGGTTAAAAAATGATAACAAGTATATGAGTTTGGCTCAAATTTTGTACATATGTAAATATACAGTTGCACATAAACTTATATATTTATGCAAATATTTATTTGCATATAAATATAAGCTCATATAAGCATGTGGAAGTATGCATATGTATGTAATCAAATTACTTTGATATTTTTTATCCTAAATTTCAGTTAAGAAGGGAGAAATGAAGGAGAACTCAGATAAGAATAGCTTCTTTGCAACTGCATAGGCAAGTCTCAGCCATTTTTAATGGTTTAGTTTGCTTTTAATAGCAAATAGAAATAAGGACAACTTTCCAAGTTGATACTTTATCTCCTGCTACAGTTGGACCTTCAAGAAAATCAAGGACATTATTTGGAAAAAATCAAAACTATTCCCATTTAACAGCTACACAATAGTTTTTTTCCTATTGCTAGCACATTTTTGCAGCAAAGAAAATCTCTGAGAAATATTAATTTATATTTTTGATTAGTACATACCTTAAAGGCAAATAAAAAGATTCCTATCCAGACGTAGGAAAAATAAAACACAAGATAGTTACTGAGCATAGAATGCCAAGTGAGGGGAACTCAGACCTCCTCGTCCAATGAACTCCTTGCCCATTAGTTCTGCTCAGAAGAATGCTAGTCAGGATACATTCTGATCTAAAGCATCACTCAATTTTACTTCTAGATGTGTGTGCCTTTGCAGGTTCAGATGCATTTGCAAAATGAAAAGCATAATTTATCTTCAAAGAGTCACATTCCATCAGTCTAGTGAATTAGTCCGATGAAAAACTGCCTCTACACAATGTTCGTTCAATGTTTAGTTTCAGGTACAACTGTGGAGTAATAATCTCCAGTGCTCATATGGGTTATGAACATGCAAGTTCTTGTACCTTCGACATATGAAAGTAAGGTGGTCTAAGTGTATCCTTTGCCCTTAACCTTGTATCATCCAAGTAATTCAAATATATGTTGTCAGAAAGAGAAATATATATTGTCAAGAAATGAGAGCAAAAAGACCCAAGTTCAGGTGAGTTTTCTTTTTATGATTAATTTTATTTATAATATTTTATTTAAGCACCACGATTACAAATATGTTTGTGATTGGGTATTAGTTATAAAAAAAAAGAACATCCCCTTCCCCAGCGCAATATTCCCACTACCAATGCCCCTCATCTCTCTCCTTTCCCACCCCCTGCCTGTATCCGAGACAGACATTCTACTTCTCTCACTCATTGACATTGTTATGATAGTTGTCAATGTAATTTTCCTAACTGCACTCACTACTCTTTGTGGTGAGCTTCATTATTGTGAGCTGGTCCTTCATGCTCTTATCTCTAATGTCTCTGGGCGTTATTATAATAATATCTCTTATTTTTCTTAAAACCCATAGACGAGTGAGACTATTCTGTTTCTATCTCCCTTTCTGTGACTTATTTCACTCAGCATAATAGTTTCCATGTATATTCGTGTATAAAAAAATTTCATGACTTCATTTTTCCTGATTTAAAGGTGGTTTTTCTCTTGAGTCTGATAGTGCCCTTTAAGCTGCAAGCACAACAATAGACAAATACAAATAATATCTAGTCTCAATATCATCAAATGGCAACTATCTTGTCCAAATATAGTTTTGGGGTCCCAAAATGTAGTGATACGTTGAGAATACCACATCACATGAAGGAATATGTCCAAGTCTCAGGACTAGGGCTGGGAAGCGAGTTAAAGAACAGTCATATGTTGTTGCAGAATATCTGATATCGATAACTTTTGCTTGATTGAGGTTTTTTTTTTTTTGAAGCTTCCTTAGATCACTGGAAAACAATAACAAAATATGACAGGGCCGGAGTGGTAAAGTAGTAGGGCATTTGCCGTGTTGACCCAGGATGGACCTGGGTTCAATGCCCAGCATCCAATATTGTTCCTTGAGCCAGGAGCCATTTCTGAGCACAGTCCTAGGAGTAACCCCGGAATGCCATCCAAAAACCAAAAACCAAACAAACAACAAAATATGATGATAGAAGGCAACATTGTACTTTAGTTGTACTTTAGCCCGGAACAGAATGGATTTCTTCTATTGATTATATAAGCTTATTGTCAAAGTTATAAGGATTCTTAGCAAAGAGGAAAGAAAATGTGATATTTAGTTAAGGTCATAAAACAAGTTGGTGCAACCAGATCTCGAAAGAGATGAACGTGTTTATATCTGAGTTCACTTTCATATGCTTCCAATTAAATAACAAACCAGTCTCTTGATAAGAGTGACAATAGACAATTGATTTCATGTTATGGAATTGTGGGTAAGGGCAAATCTGTTTTGCAACTTTAAAGATGTTTTTTTAAAGGATGTTTATTTCATAGCTTTGGTTAAGAATCAATTCTGATAAAAGTGATCACTGCTGTTATTTTAGGAGCATAAGGTGATCTCCATTTAATATAACAGTAACTCTCTTTATTGATGTTGGTATATTACTTCTAAAATAATATTTAAAAAAATCAATGCTCAGGAGCACTCTCAGAGTTGAGGAACCAATTGGGAAATAAATTATTGAGATTATTTTATAAATCTGAGCTTTTACTTTTTTTAATCTCTTTTTTTCTTTAAAGTTAATATAAAACTTTCTTTTTCTGGTGGCCTATGCATTTTCACTTATCCAGAACGTTCTGGATGCTAATGGCTGACAGACAACCAAAAGACATAGGTTCCTCTCTGGCAACTTGAGATTTGGGTCATACATTGAGGGTAGCAAAGAGCAGTTACCTTAAGTTACTTGTGAGGAATCCTCCATAAATATTTTCTTTTGGAATAGGACATTTTTCTTGTATAGATGAGGTGAACTCAATGAAGCACAATTGTAGGTGGTGAGGAGATAAATGGATATTATCTTCCAGAACATGTAATCTCAAAATAGATACTTTTTAGACTTAAAGTGTATTGCTCATAGGTGGTCTGTGTCCTGGAGACATACATATAATGCATCTGCTAAAAGTCAACAATGACAGGAAATTGTACTTTTTCTTTTGATTATCCCCAAATCATTTTTATTTCAGGATTTCCAAAAGCAGAACTTTATGTACGCATGGGCTTCAGGTCTTTTGCGGAGAATAATCTGAGCTAAGCATAATGAGCCTGACCTGAAACTTCAATAAAAGAGAGTGAACTGGCAGATTCTATAAGTCAGCAGTGCCAGAAGTCATGTCCGAGAAGGTCATCCAAGAGAGGAAAGAGAGGCAGGTTGGCAAGGTCCAGAGTCAGGAAGTAGCAGCAGCAGGAAGATGGTCTCAAATGAGGATACTCATGGGGAAATCAGAGAAGAAAGTGGGATTTAAACACAATTGACAAACCAAGGTCAGGCCAGAAAGCTGAAAAAATGGAAGGCTTATTATTGCTTTCACCATGATAACAGAAAACAATAACTCGGTGTTTGTTGTGTGTGTATGTGAATGTGTGTGTAAGAAAAAGAGACAAGAGGGAGAGCTAGAGAGGAAAGAGATCTTTTATGCCATAAGTTATATAATCTGCAAACTAAGAACTTAATATGAACAAAGAGTGTATGTATTATTATCTAGGGGCAATAAGGTTTCTTTTGAACATGATCTAGTGATGAAAGAGTATATCAGTGATTAAAAGTGCAGATACAGGAATATGGTGTCTTTGGCTCAAATCTCAGCTCTGCCAGCTATTAATTATGTGACTATGAAAAGTTATTTAACCTTTCTAGGGTCCAGTTCTTTTAGAGCTATAGTGGAGATACATAAATTAGCATAGAACCGCCTGCTATGATAAATGGACACTGATTCAAACACATAGTCCAAGAGTCTTTTTGTTAGCTTTTGTGAAACTCCCAAAATACATTAATTATGTCGTTTCTGATAATCAGATATCGTTTTTCTTTATAGTAAAGTACACATATAGAAAAAACATAACGACAATGTAAATAGGATCCCTAAAGTTCATGACCCTACTATAACCCAAGACTTTATAACTATTTGCAACCAACTAGCTGAAATAAGGAAAGGGCATGAAAAAGAGTATTCTGTTTTGTTTTGTTTTGTTTTGTTTTGTTTTGTGCCACACCTAGTGATGCTCAGTGGTTACTCCTAGCTATGCACTCAGAAATCGCTCCTGGTTTGGGGGACCATATAGGATGCCAGGGAATCGAACCGCACTCTATCCTAGGTTAGCACGTGCAAGGCAAATGCCCTACCACTGCACAACCACTCTGACCCCGTAAAAGAGAGTATTTTTAAAAAATAAACACTTGGGCCCGGAGAGATAGCACAGTGGCGTTTGCCTTGCAAGCAGCCAATCCTGGACCAAAGGTGGTTGGTTCGAATCCCGGTGTCCCATATGGTCCCCCGTGCCTGCCAGGAGCTATTTCTGAGCAGATTGCCAGGAGTAACCCCTGAGCACTGCCGGGTGTGGCCAAAAACAAACAAACAAAAAAAATAACAAAAAAAATAAACACTTGTATTCCATTGGTAGTACCTACTCATGTGAGCATACCTGGCTGTAAAAGGATAGGTGGGATGTTCAATCTGACTAAATTATAATATCATAGGAATGGTTCTATTCTATCATTGGTAGAATTAGATATGAGGTACCTTTGATCTTCAGAGCCTATAAACTTACCTTTTACAGAAAAGTATCCTTGCCTATGCTTATGTTATTAAAATAAGAATTTTGTCACGGCAGGATAATCCTGGATTTTTAGCAGGTCCCTCTGAGAGAAAAAGATTAGGTGCAAACAGAATAGAAAGACACATATTAATCAATAACAAGAGATTAGAATGACCTCAAGTCAAAGAATGTCAACTTTGCTTAGGGGGGCTCACGGTAAAGACAATATGGTTTCTTCCGTTTGGGACACATATAATTTCTTCTTGAAAGTGTTTAATTATCTGTGTACTGATACCCTTTAGCATTCTTTATTTATAAATGCATTTTATGTGTATATTTTATTTTAATATGTGTCTCTGGTGGTTGTGATTTTCTCTGGATAGTAAAAACTTGTCTCTGATCTTCACCATACTTACACTCTCTTCCATCCAGAAGCACAGACTGGTTATGTACAAAACACCAGAGACCACCAACAGATAAAAAGTTCAAGGAAAAGAAATTTCTTTTTTAAAAGCACTCAGAGCAAGTAGGATTCTGACAAACCCTTGATTTTTATTCAGTGAAAATGATTTTTTACTCCTGGCCTCCAGAACTACAAGATCATAATTTTCCTTGTCTCAAGTTACCAAATTTATGGTAATTTGTTACAGTAGCTATAAAAATTAATACATATTCTATGCATGAGGAGAACATATTGGATTGGATGACTGCTTATTTATACAACAAAAATATTAACTTCTACCTCATACAACTGCTGCAAGATTAAATAATTTATATGAAGAATTTAGGAAAGTCAGAATTCAATTTACAGGTAATTTATTAAATGTAAATAAACTACTAATGCTTGAAAATGATTTAAATATAGATAAGATAGAGGCTTTTCATCCATTAACTTTCATTTTGATTTTTTTTCACATAACATAAAAGAATAAAATTACAGGACTTGGATTTTCTAATGCACAGGGAAGAGTGTCACGTGTCTGCATGCAATTCTATTAGGGTTTGTGTGGGGAATGCCTTGGAATTGTTAATCCAAATGGAATATGTGGAAAACAGGACACTGTTAGTAAGATACACTGAATAGGGGAATGCTTTGTGAATTTAAAGGAGTTAAATATCTTCTTCTATCTTCTTTGTCTTCCTTTCTTCCTTTTTTTTTAAAAGAGTATTAGAAACCATTACTACTAATAATTTTAATGTATTTATTTTGTGCAATAATGAGATTTCAATTCAAGGTTTCACACATGTAGGACAGGTCCCCTACCATTAGTTATAATTCCTTTTTTTTTCTTTCTCTTTTTTTTGTTGGTTTTGGGGCCATACCCTGTGACATTCAGGGGTTACTCCTGACTATGCACTCAGGAATTGCTCCTGGCTTGGGGAAACCATATGAGATGCCAGGGTATCAAACTGTGGTCTGTCCTAGGCTAGTATGTACAAGCCAAATGCCATACCACTTGTGCCACCACTCTGGCCCTCCATTCATTAAAGTTCTGCTGCTACAGTCATTTGTGGCGAACTAGAAAATAAATTGAAATGCTCAAATGAAGGTCCATGCTATATCTGTGTTCTTTGGATCTGATATGCATTAAACACTCAAAGGTTAGCTATATTTACTCAACCCATTAAGATTAGCATGATCTCAGATCTGTCAAAGGCTAGTTAAATTTTTATTAAAAATTCATCCTAATAGTATTTTGCTATAGTTAATAAAAGTAAGATGAGCAGAGACTAAATCCTGTACCATATAGGAGGATGACTGAACTTTCATAGTACGTATAGTCAATTGTATTTCATTTTCCTCATTCACTCTTAGTAGTTTTGCAGTTCTCTATAAATATCTATGTAATATAACTCAATAAAAATGCAAAATAACTCATGCAAATCTCATAAAATTATTAGTGTTTTATGTATTAGCTAGATAATGATAATGATATATTTATCTTACGTTCTTAAATTCTCAATTTCCCCCTAATTTTTATATTTATTAACACGAAAGTTAAGACTGAATTAAATATCATCAATATTATTTTATATTATAGATGCCAGCACTTATTCTCAGATAATAAAATTATTATATAGCTGGATTATTTTGTTTTAACTCCACTCAAAGTGCTCATGTTATGAGTCATTGCCATGATTTAATACTCAAAGAGCTTAAATGATTTGCCCAGGTTATAAAGCAAAAAAAAAAAAAAAACAAAACAGTGTTTCAATCATGTACTAATACCAAACTAACAGCTATGACAAAGAAAGGATAGAACTTTCTAAATACCATAGTAAAACCTTTTTCTGCTAATTTGCCAAAGTGCCAGGTGTTATAAGACTTATTGAATGTCACGATCATCTCAGGGAACGGTTTCTAAGTAAAACTCTAGGGTTTGAAAATCCTAGTTAGCTACTTTTAATCTCACTTCATAGTGAATCAAATCCCACATGCTAATCTATGTGTTATGTATATTGATATATAAAACAAGTGAAGAAACTTTTTGGATGAGAAATGTGAATTGCATAGAATTTTTTTGTTTTGTTTTGTTTTTTGGGCCATACCCGTTTGATACTCAGGGGTTATTCCTGGCTATGAGCTCAGAAATCGCTCCTGGCTTGGGGGACCATATGGGACGCCGGGGATCGAACCGCGGTCCATCCTACGCTAGCGCTTGCAAGGCAGACACCTTACCTCTAGCACCACTTTCCCGGCCCCGAATTGCATAGAATTTGATATCAATTACTTGTTCAAAAAATCTTTCAATGTTGTTGTGGGGGAGACAGACCTTAAGTCTGGGGCACAAGCTTGAATACTCAAAGATTCAAGTTTGATGCCTGGTCCCACACACCCTTTTTCCATTTCCTCCAGCTGTGGAAGTTCTGGGTGCTTCAAATCATTAGCCAGGATGGTGGTCCGCACCACCAGTAGGCAGCATGACCAGAGCTGTGTCACTAGAAATATCTAAAGTATTAAACTCAATATTATCTGGATTTAACCTGGATCTTCTGAGACTGTGAGCCCTCAAGATTTCCCAAAAGGAATATCATTGTGCAGTAAATGAAGGCGTTAAACGTTTTCTTTTTTGCATTCTGTGAAAAAATCACTAGTAGGATTTCTCAGAGGCCTAATAGATTTTTGCTGGGCTACAAAAATTAACTGCATTCTCTCAAGAGTTAAGTCCCTGCCTCAGGGCATTTTTATCCCAGGCAATAAAACAGAAGCTCTACTGTTTCTATCTTTTAATTTTATTATTCTCAAGGAATCTCACAAAAAGAAGAGACCATAAAGGTTAACTTGACCACACTATTAACAGTTATAGAAATTGCACTCTAATTTTGTCTTATTTCCAAAGAGTTATATAATCAGTCCTCACTTATTTGTGCATGTGTGTGTAGCAATCAACTAATGCAAATGATAATGAAGAAGATTCAATAACTAATTTTGAAAGTAGTTGTGCTCCTTTGCAAAAGCAAACCTGGATATACAGCCAAGTGTTACTGCTTCATACCAGCATGAACTCAAATCAGGATGAACTTGAACTTTTGCTAGTAAAAATTATCCTTCACTAAGTGGATTATTTGTGAGAACAAATAATGATCAAATTATTATAATCTTTACCGAAACTTTTTAGGACTGATGTTAACATAAAAACAACCATTTCTAGTTTAGTTTTCTCAATTGTAAAAGCTACAGCATTTAAAGCTTGTTGAATTAATGCTTGGATTTGATTCCTGGCACATGATACATAAGAATTATATTTTACTTTTATTAAAATTAGAAAAATCATGCATATATCGACACTTACATTTAAAATAAGAGGTGTCAAAACTCTGAGGTACATAAGAGGGAAAAGGGGTAAAACTGAATATTCTTTTCAGTTACCACAGCTAAGTAAGAAGTAAGAAGACTAAGAAGACAAGGGTATGTAAGGTATCAAATATGTGTTGAAACTTGACCCTGGATTATAGAAATGAAAATATCAAGGAAGAGTGGGATGGAGGCAGGATTAGAATGTAGGGTGCGATAGATGTGAGTTTGGAACTGGAAAACAGTATGTCTGAAATATTATTTACAGAATTGTATGTTACAGTGCCTAATTTTTTAAATAAGGGATTGTTTAGACAGTATAAAATAAGTCATGAAGACCTTAAAAGAAATTATAATCTAATTTTCTGTAATTTTCAGAGGATTTAGCTTTTGTTTAGTATATTAAAATTACATGGTTGTTTTTTTTTTATTTTTTTATTTTTTTTACGTGGTTTATTACAGACAGACAGACAGATGGACCAACCCTCGGCCCCTCCTTTCTTCGGCAGCTAAAGGAAGCAGGAGGTGGTAGAAGCACAGATACACAGAGCCCAACTCTTGGGGGAGGGGGACAAGTCCACCTCCATCACCCCTGGCCCCCCACAGGCCACCATCATGGGCCCAGGGAAGGGAAGAGAAGACTGGGCTGCGAGAACAACCCCGGAATGGCTACTGACCTTATCTCTAGCCACCCCTGCCTTGGCACATAAGTGCTGTGGCTCACTATTGAGGGTCACCTTTGGAGGGGTGGGAGTGAGTCAAAGGAGCAGGAAGAAGCAGGGAGTAGGGGTCCCAGTTGGGTTCCCCTTTGCCTCCTGTGGGCCCAGAGGGACACGAGGTCTGATGTCCCAGAGACAGCCCCACCCTGACAGCAGCTTGGGGGGGGGACAGAGATGCACCTGCAGTGTCAGAGCAGACACCTGTTCCCCACTCCCCTGCTCCAAGGCTGCCTGAACAAAGACTCCAATGAGCTTCCCCAGAGCCTGCAACAAATAAGATACTTCTGCTCCCTACCCGCCAGGTGTCCCCAAGTCTATGTGGTTCCTGCGGGGCCCGTTTTGAGGCCCAGGTGAAGACTCTCACCGCCCAGTCCATATAGGCTTGCACAGCTAGCACTGGGGCCACCCTGTGGGAACCCCAAGTGCCAGTAGAGTCCACAGCTGCCCACAGGTAAGCACCAAGTGCTAAGTCCCAGCTTCCTTACATCATCCTGCCATCTCAGGGTACACCTAGCCATCCTGTCCTTGGCAGAGAACTCTGTGTTCACACAACACCTTCCTTACAGGGCTGGAACCGCTGATACTGAGGCAAACTGACCCTAGACAGCTGGGCAGGGAGCGAGGGGTCCCGTCAGTGGGGGAAGCCTAGTGACCAGAGGTCTCCCCAGGTCACAACTGACAGGCTCCGACTCATCAGGGTGACCCAGACCAGGATTTTCTTCCTCACCCAAATCCCTTCCTAGTGCCCCACCGAGCAGGGCACTCGCAGTACCCTCAGTTCCTTCTCCGCTTGGGGGCCAGCAGGAAAGTCACTCGCCCTCTGGCTCTTCCACTCGGCTCCAGGCCTGGGGTCGGGTCGGGTCCGCAGGTGCCTCCGGAGTGTCCAGGTGAAGTACAAAGAAATATAAATTAATTAAAGACAAAAAGCCATCTTGGGTCCTGCACCACCACAGCATGCCGAAGTCCAGCCGCCTGGGCCTCCGGCCAGGACAGGCCGCAGAGCCACCGCTTTCCAGATGGTCCGTGGCAGGGTTGGGACACGGGGTGGCACCTCAGGCCGTGGCCTCCCAATCGCTCTGGTTCTGAAACACCTAGAACACATATTTTATACACAACTAATACTTAACAATCAAATAACAGGGTTTAACATGGTAGAAACTCCGAACACTGTAATAGTCAACAAATACGTGGGAGCAGTGTCCAAAATACATGAAAAAGGAATAATGCAAAATTTTGATTACACAATATACCATAAAGAAAACAATAACAATAGAAACGGCAGCATAGAGAGAACAGGTAGGTAATCAGACTTCTAAAACAAAGGCCCACAATAATCCCTGGGAGTTCGTATACAGGAACACAAGTATAGAACACCAAGGGAAATCACGGACTGCAATGGCAACATACCATAACACTACCTTTTAATGCCTTTATCTTACTATATTTTAAATAAACTCTCAGCTTTTCTGTCCACAGGCGCCCTTGGATACAAAGGGCGGACAAACTAAGGTGGCAATTCGGGATACCACACAGGTTACCATACCTTGCATGCACTACGAGATGGCCACGAGAAAACTCTTTAACATACACTTTATCTCTAGGTAATACCTCCATTTAGGAATTGAAGCACGTGATCATTCAGATCATTGAAGCAGTACCTGAGACGTACAGACTTAAACCACAGGCTCAATTCTTCGAACACTTTTAATTAAACCAGCATTCCCTTGCTATTCTCTCCTCTCTTCTTACTACTTTTCTTTTCTTTTTTTTTCTCTCTATTCTGCTTATTACTTTTTTCTCTTTTTCTTCCCCTTTTTTCTCTAAGGTATTTTCTCTTTTCTCTTCCTTTATACCCTTCCCATATACCTTCCCCTTTCTCCCCTCCGGAAATCCAACTATCCCTTTACTCCTCAATCCCATCCAGATTTTCCACCATATTAAAATTTTTCACCCTCAGTCCTTATTCTATTAGGCATCAAGATCGACCTCCTACTCAACAAACCAGTACCCTGCACCCAGGCGAGGGGACACCCAGATAAACCCACACCTCGTCTCCTGAAAGAAAAGACAGCCAACTCCCCTGTGGACTCATGCTGCGAGGCCCTCCCTAGTAACTCTCCCTAACACAGACTGTTCCTTGAAACTGGGCCTAGCTCCAAAAGTATCCCCAATGCAAGAACTCTTCCAAGACCTCCCTGCTGCAAATTTTAATAATCTGAAAAAATTGTAATCAAATTCTTGTCGTTGATTTCTCCTTTCAGTTCATGATTGCCCCCAATTTAACGTTTTTTTGCCTGTTTCACTAGTTTATCTCCCCCATTGTTTTACATTTGTTTCTTTAGTCCTAGTACCACTGTGTTTTGGTTGTTTTAATGCCTAAATTGACTGTTAGATCAAAAATTGCCTTATTACCTCTTAAATATAATCTTGTGTCTCTCCCCGCTGCAGTACAAAAATCAAACACTGCCATCACCCTAGCCTTATTAAAAGGCCTAGGTGTTATTGGTGTAAGCACAAATATTTATTCATTGGTTCATACTCTAGAATCTGCTAATGCCTTATAACTGTGGCTAAAAATGTTTACAAACTTAAAGAAGTTTACACTACTGTTGATTTCCTAGCAAAGAGTGCAGAATAACCGCCGTGGTTCAAAATTTAACATTTTTTTTTGAGGGAGGGGGGAATTTGTGTCATCCTTAGAGTAAAAGGTTGCTTTTTAAAATAAATTCGGCTTAGCTAGAGATAGCATTCAACACATAGAGGATAATTTAGTAAATAGACAAAAAGATATAGAGCAGAGTGAGAGCTGGTACAAAAATTGGTTTTCTACCACTCCATGGATAACAACAGTGCTCCCAGCCTTTTTGGGGCCCTTCATTGGCTTTATGTTGCTAGTTTCCTTTGGTCCTTGGGCTTTTCGCAAACTCACCACCTTCGTAAAGAATCAAGTGGATGAAGCAACCAGAAAGGACTCAAAGGTTCTATACCAACAACTATGCACCTCAGAAGACCAGCTGACACTTGACATCTCCCCTCCTGCCAACTCTCCGCCACTTAAGTTTGAAGTTATCGAGGAGCTGGCGCATAGACCTCAATCTGTGCCTTGCCAATCTTTGGAAACGGCTGAATCAAGGGTAGCAGATGTGGTGACTGGAAGCACCACACCTCTTCACCCAGTGTGGCCAGTCCACCAAGGCACGTCTGTCCCTTCTATATTGTATACTAAACAGGGGGAGATGTGAGAGATCGAGCACCCCACATATCAAAGGAACTCTGAATGAATTTTCCACCACCTGTCTGATTCAAGCCACAAAAGTTTGCATAGCTCTGAACCAACAGAAAACTGCAAATAAATTTAGCTCAGCACAAAGAATCTGGCTTAACCAGATGCCTTAACCTTTCCATGGAACCTGTTTTTGTAACTGCTCTCAAGCATGTAGTTATAGATATATTTTTGTAAAGTTTAAATTATGATCCTTATTGCTTGCACAAAAGATAGATCTAAATGGAAAATAGGCTAAACAAATAATTGTATTTGCGTAAATATCAATTAGCTATTTGTTTAAGAATTTGCTTCCCCTCCCCCCATCCTGCCAGGTTCCTCTTTATCCTTCCCGCCATCAAAATGTGTTTATGCTCCCATTGGTTAAAATTGTTGTACTTGTACAAATCTGATTGGTTTATGTTTCAATCCTATGTTACTAAAATAGGCCCTGGATTGAGCTATTATGAAAGGGGCCCTTGGGCTACTATGAAGGTAAGAAGTGCTCAGGCCATGGGGGTATTGTTGGAAAGATGTGTGCAGAAATAATGTTAACCGTATATTAACTTCTGATCCTCAATAAAAATAAGCTATTATAAAAAAATGGCAATACTCTCCAAAAAAAAATTACATGGTAATAGGAAAATCTATTTGAACATAGATATGAGCTATAACAAAATATTACTACAAAATAGTACTACTCTTACTAGAAATACAGTTCAGAAGCAATTTTTTCTGGGCTCTTAGAAACCATATTCCTGGGAATTTCCTGGGACTTAGCGTTAGACTATTCTTCATGGAGTTCCAATTAACTGGGAACTCTAAAATTTCACTGGTGAAGGGGGTATTCTTTTTTATAACTGAAACCCAACTACAAACATGTTTATAATAATGGATCATACATTAAGATATTAATAAAAAATAAAAAATAGGATTTTTTTCTATTGAACTCTTGGCCCTCAATCAATGGCCAAATAACTTAGCAAACTTTTTCAACTTAAAAAAACACTATTTAGTTTTCTCTCATAGTTGAGAATAAAAATCATATAAGATATAATAGAGGGCACCAAGACCAAACAGTCGTATGAACATTGAGTAAAAATAAAAAAATGATCAGACTTAAACATCAAATCCAAAACCAACAACAACAAAATTGACACCCACTCTACAACAAGCTAGAAGGGACCACTTATACTAGCAGCCCGGGGGGCAAAGGAAGGACATAGGATGCATGCTGGGAACAGGGGTGGAGGGAGGACAACAACTGGTGGTGGGAATGCCCCTCATTCAATATCACTACTAAAATACTACTGTGAATGATTTGTAATCCACTGTAGTCAAAATAAAAATAATAAAAAATAAATAATTAATTAAAAATAAAATATATATGCATATGTATATTTCCCTGTATGTTATATGTTTGTCATTATATAATGATTATGCTATGATTTTGCTGATATCTTTGAAATGTTTTCCAAAAAGCTCATGTGATATGTTTGTTTTGTTACTATTTATTAATAAGTGTTTCCTTTATCTTTGCAAATAGCAATATTTCTATTTTCATGCATAATTTAAATTTAGCTTTTCTATTTTCAACAAATTTCCATTTATAGCTCATCATATTTTCTACATGTCGAAGAAAACTAATAAATATTTTCTGAATATAGTCATAAATGTGACTCATGGAATACATAATGAAAAGCTATAAGGTGGTTAAGCAAGTATTTAATCTAAGTGAAACAGAAAATAAAAATATGCCAGTAAGTTAAATACTGTAGGTAGAGATAATTTATATAGATGTTTCAGTCCTTTTTTTTTTTTTTTCATCTGGGTTGTAGGACTAGGAAAATTTAAGTTTTACAATTTTCAGGACAATTTGTATGTAAAAGAGAAGAATTAGTGTCAAATTTGCTAACACACTATAAAGTTTACTGGATATCAGAGAAAGACTAAAAGCTCCCCACCCACCCCCAGAAAAAAATAGAAAAATATAGGCAGAAATCAAAAAACATGAGTTACAGAGCAATAACTACTGAAAGGTTTTTAATCTATAAATGCTGTTTTAGACCCTTTGATATATCAATAAAATTATCTGTGAAACTAGCATTTTAATTTACATTTAATTTACCTTGAACATGAATTTCTTGTCATTCTCTTATAAGATAAGATAATTTAAAATGCAGATTGCTTGCTATTTGGGTTCTGCTATTGTATAACAACTCTCCTAAATTTTACTGCTGAAATGGAATAAAGAGCTAAATTAATAGTTTTCTGCTTCAAGAGATGTTGGTTGATGATGCCTTCATCAATGAGAAAAGTTTGGATAAAAAATCCAAGATATTTTACTCATACAACTGGTGGCTGATGCTAACATGTACGAGCTTCTCATAAGAAGGCAGTTGAATGTTAAAATGGAGGACTACATATTAGAAAGTCTAATGAGAAGAAAGTAAAGGATGGATATCATGCTTCAGACAGGATGCTAAAAAGCACATATTCTAGAATATTCTGTCATATTCTATAAATTAATCACTATTAAAATAAGCCAAAATATAAATAAACCAACTAAAATTTGAGATATACAAAGTATGTAAACACCTTTGGCCATCCTTATTTTGCTCTTTGATTATAAATTGTGCATATTCCTTTCCCTTGAAAAAAATACCTTCATTCCCCCCAAAATTCCTAAAATATTATCATATAATTTATATAGTTCCAAGAATGTTTTATTTAAATTAGATTCAACTACAAAAGATAGTTGGG
The DNA here is from genome assembly GCF_024139225.1 of Suncus etruscus. Classification (NCBI taxonomy): domain Eukaryota; kingdom Metazoa; phylum Chordata; class Mammalia; order Eulipotyphla; family Soricidae; genus Suncus; species Suncus etruscus. Next base: position 5,395,948 of record NC_064852.1, read on the forward strand.
GGGAAGTAGATCCTTTTAATATGAAATTTGATGAAACAAAGACTAACTTGACCAACCATCAAAGAACACAAAATTACAAGTCAATAGTTAGAGAACCAAGTTCACATGGTGCAATTTCCTGGAAATGGTGTAATTTCCTGTGTATCAATTAAGATTTCTCTTTATGAGTAATTAACAAATTATCCAAAATCTGGACCAGAACATATTCTTTAAACTGGACCCATTAAACCCTAGGTTGGGAGTTAAATGCCATGAAATAGTAACTGCAATTCTTAGAGCCTTTGAGTCTAGTAGACATGAGTATTTTCAGAGTATTAAAGCATCATTGTCTGGTTGGAAACAGTGACCAAAATATTTCTAAGTTAGCAAAGAGCCTGATACCACTGAGACTTAACCTTGAGGTCAGGGAGTGTAGGTTTAAAATTATCATAAGGATAACATTCTTTAAATGGGAATATTTCCTTGGAAGTGTCAAGGGAGGAAATCACTTATTTTTAAACTCTGCATGTCCTACTTAAAATATTTCTCTAGAATTTATTTTAAAAATACAAGAGTCCTTTTTTCAAACTGTGTTCTTGATTTGTATATTATCATATATAACTAAAATAAGAAAATACCTTAAATACTGCCTATAAATATTCTTTGCTAAAATCACAGTGCTATCTGCCAGAGCTTTTTTAATATTGTTTATGCCTGTGTACCTGTGAAATGAAAAAAAGTGTTAAAATTTCTAAGAAACAAATAGAAATCATTATTTGAATAAGAATATTTATATATCAATATTTATAACAACCACTATACAGTTCAAATGTATCCTGCGTTAAGCATTAATAATTTATTGTGGGCCAGCAGATTTTTATGAATCATAGAAAATATGTCTACTGGTGGTTAAAAATCATTGTATTAAGCCTATATTTTGTCTTCAAAGACAATATTGCCAAGCTTTCACAACTATATGACATGAGTAGCCACTTTTTTTGCTTGTTTATAATATTTTTTTAATAATTTTTATTTTGACCAAAGTGGATTACAAACTTTCACAGTAATATTTTAGGTACATAGTGACATTGAATCAGGGGCCTTTCCAACACCAATATTGTCTTCCCTCTACCCTTGTTCCCAACATGCATCCCACATCCCCCTTCTTTGCCCACTGGGCTGCTATATAAGTGGTCCCCTCTGTGTCTAGCTTGTACATTGGGTATAGATTCTTTTGTCATTGCTTTGGATTTGGTGTTTAGCTCTGATCATTTTTTATTTCTACTCAATGTACATACAAGTGTTTGGTCTTGGTTTCTTAATCAAAATACTTCCTTCTTTAGCCATTCGTCTGTTGAAGGGCATCTTGGTTGTTTCCAGAGCCTGACTATTGTGAATAGTACTGCAATAAATATAGGTGTGAGAAAGGGGTTTTTGTATTGTATTCGTGTGTTCTTAGGGTATATCCCAAGGAGTGCAATAGCTGGATCGATTGGGAGCTCAATTTCCATTTTGGAGGACTCTCCATATCGCTTTCCATAGAGGTTGGACTAGACAACATTCCCACCAGCAGTGTATAAGAGTTCCTTTCTCTCCACATCCCCTCCAGCACTGATTGTTCTCATTCTTTGTGATGTATGCCAATCTCTGTGGTGTGAGGTGGTATCTCATCATTGTTTTGATTAGCATCTCCCTGATGATTAGTGACCAGGAGCATTTTTTCATGTGCCTTTTGGTCATTTGTATTTCTTTTTTATCAAAGCGTCTGTTCATTACTTCTCCCCATTTTTTGATGGAATTAGATGATTTTCTTGTAAAGTTCTGTCAGTGCCCTGTATATTTTGAATATTAGCCCCTTATCTGATGGGGGTTGGGTGAATAGTTTCTCCTACTCGGTGGGTGACTGTTGTATCCTGGGCACTATTTTTTTTTGAGGTGCAGAAGCTTCTCAGTTTAATGTATTCCCATCTGTTGATCTCTGCTTCTACTTGTTTGGAAAGTGCAGTTTCCTCCTTGAAGATGCCTTTAGTCTCAATGTCATGGAGTGTTTTACTGACGTGTTGTTCTATATACCTTATGATATCAGGTCTGATATCAAGGTCTTTAATTCATTTAGATTTTACCTTCGTACATGACGTTAACCGGAGGTCTATATTCGCTTTTTTGCAAGTGGCTAACCAGTTCTGCCAGCACCACTTGTTGAAGAGGTTTTCCCTGCTCCACTTGGGATCTCTTGCTTCTTGGTCAAAAATTAGGTAATTGTATGTCTGGGGGACAATGTCTGAGAACTCAAGCCTATTCCACTGATCTGAGGGTCTGTCTTTATTCCAATACCATGTTATTTTGATAGCTATTGCTTTGTAGTACAGTTTAAAGTTGGGAAAAGTAATGCCTCCCATTTTCCTTTTCCCTAGGAGTGCTTTAGCTATTCGAGGGTGTTTATTGTTCCAGATGAACTTCATAAGTGATTGATCCACTTCTTTCGAGAATGGCATGGGTATTTTTAAGGGAATCATATTAAATCTTTATAATTCTATGGGGAGTATTGCCATTTTTTTTGTCCCCCAATTCACAATACATACCCGGCAAGGGGCCTGTGTTGAGGTGTATATGGGGTGCCTTTACTGTACCTCCTCTTTCTATACAGCCAGTGTAAAGAACACAGCCTGTGGTAAGATTTGGGAGGCCTTATCTTATCTTTTATTTATTTTATTTTATTTCTTTTTCTTCAGGGCAAACTAAAGTTGGTTTTTTTGTTTTTTTTTTTTGTTTTTTTTTTAAAGTAAGAATTCATTTAAAGGACAAAATTGATTAACGTAATGAGGTAAACTAATATAACATAATATAGTGACATAACATAACATATAATATAATTGATATAATAATAATACATGTAAGTCAAAGAAAATTTCTGATTAAAAACACAATTTTTTTTTCATAATGGCTTACATATCTTTCACTGTAGTATTTTGGGTACATATTCACATTGAATCAGGGGAATACCCATCACCTAATATGTCCTCTTCTCAATCAAAAATCAAATATGCTGAAAATAGGCAGAGTCCTGTCTAGAGGCTTCCAACCTCAGTTTGAGAGAGGATGTGAAAAAAGTAATTAAAATACCACAACAATACACACAAAAAAATATCGAATTAAATAACCGATAAGCACCACAGCAATAAAGACAGGCACCACACAATAATCTCGGTTCTGAAATCAAATCATACTCAAGTGCAAAAAAGAAAGAGAAAAACAAAACAAAATAAAATAAAATAATATTGGAGACATCAACCGTAATCTCCACACCAAAATAAAGACGTCAAAAAAATAGATCATTTATTCTCCTCTTGCTGCTTTCGTGGTATGTGGAAGACTTCTACTTTATCTTGGATGGTAAAATCAGACCTGTTTCTAAAGATCTTGGTGGCTGTGCAGATCAGGGAATGGAGTTTATGAAGTCTTTCTTTGTGGTTCTAGCAGTTATGCTTCTTCAATGTCATTTTTTTTGTTTTTTATGTGTTCTAGGTGTTTCAGAATAGTGCTACCATTCTGTGTTTTTCTTTTGTCTTCTGACTTACTTCGTTTAACATAACATGATCTAGGTCCATCCACGTTGCTGCAAAGTCTGTGATTGTATCATTTCTAACTGCCATGTAATATTCCATTGTATATATGTACCACATCTTAATGATCCATTCATCTGTTATTGGACATCGAGGTTGGTTCCAAGATTTGGCTATTATACTGAGTGCTGCAATAAATCGTGGGGTGCATACGTATTTTGGAATGAATGTCCTTCCATCTTGGGGATATATGCCTAGGAGAGCAATTGCTGGGTCAAATGGCAGCTCAATTCTAAGTTCTTTGAGCACTCTCCAGACTTTTCTCCATAGATGTTGGACCAAGGGGCATTCCCACCAGCAATGAATGAGAGTTCCTTTCATACCACATCCTCTCCAACAAAGGTTGTTCCCATTATTTTTGATGTGAGCCAACCTCACTGGTGTGAGGTGGTATGTCATTGTTGTCTTGATTTGGATCTCCCTGATGATGAGCGAAGGTGAGCATGTTTTCATGTGTTTGTTGGCCATCCTTCTCTCTTCCTCAGAGAAATGTCTATTCATTTCGTCTCCCCATTTTTTTTATGGCTTCGTTTGGTTTTGAAGGGCTCAGGTTTCTGAGCGCTTTGTATGTTCTAGATATCAGCCCTTTATCTGATATATCAAGTGAAAAGATTTTTTCCCATTCTGTTAGCTGTCTTCTTGCATTAAGTAGGGTTTCTTTTGCCATGCAGAAGCTTTTTAGTTTGATATAGTCCCATTTGTTTATAGTTGATGCTAACGATTTTGCCATTGGTGCTCCATTCTCAAAGACCCTTTTGATATAAAGGTCTTCGAGTGTTCTGCCTATTTTATTCTCGATAAACTTTATAGATTCAGGTCTGATTTCCAGATCTTTGATCCATTTTGAGTTGACTTTTGTATAAGGAGTGAGATATGGGTCGATTTTCACTTTCGTGCATATGAGTTTCCAGTTGTACCAACACCATTTGTTGAATAGGCTTTCTTTGTTCCATTTCATATTCTTGCCTCTTTTATCAAATATTAGTTGGCTATATATCTGGGGGTTTATGTCTGGGAATTCTGTTCTAATCCACTGGTCTGAGGTCCTGTCTCTGTTCCAGTACCATGCTGTTTTTATTACTATGGCTTTATAGTATAGTTTCAAGTTAGGTAAGGAGATACCTCCCAACTTCTCATTTTTCAGAATGTGTTTAGCTATCCTGGGTCTTTTATGGTTCCAAATGAATTTTATAATTGATTGTTCTATTTCTTTAAAGAATTGTGTCTGGATTTGGATAGGGATTGCATTAAATCTATATAGCAGTTTGGGTAAAATAGTCATTTTGACTATGTTAATTCTACCTATCCATGAAGATGGGATGTTCTTCCATTTCTTTAGATCGTCTTCAATTTCTTTCTGAAGTGTTTTGAAGTTTCCCTGGTATAGATCTTTCACTTCTCTTGTAAGGTTGATTCCTAGGTATTTGATATTTTTTGATACTATCTTAAATGGAATTGTATTTTTAATCTCTCTCTCCTCAACTTCATTGTTTGTATATAAAAACGCTACTGTCTTTTGTGTATTGACTTTGTATCCAGCCACTTTACTGTATTGGTTGATTGTTTCTAGGAGTTTTTCTGTGGATTCTTTAGGGTTTTTGATGTATATCATCATATCATCAGCAAATAGAGCTAGCTTGTGTTCCTCTTTTCCTACTTGAATTCCTTTGATTCCCTTCTCTTGTCGGATTGCTATTGCTAGGACTTCTAAGGTTATATTGAATAAGAGTGGAGAGAGTGGACAGCCTTGCCTAGTTCCTGACCTTAGTGGGAATGCTTCTAGTTTCTCGCCATTAAGTATAATGTTGGCTGTAGGCTTTTCATAAATAGCTGTAACTATCTTAAGGAAGGTGCCTTCTAACCCTATTTTGCTGAGTGTCTTTAACATGAACGGATGTTGGATTTTGTCAAACGCCTTCTCTGCATCGATTGATATGATCATGTGGTTTTTGTCCTTCATGTTGTTGATGTGGTGTATAATGTTGATTGATTTGTGTATGTTGAACCAACCTTGCATTCCTGGGATGAATCCCACTTGATCATGATGTATGATCTTTTTGATGAGGTGTTGGATTCGGTTTGCTAAGATTTTGTTAAGTATCTTTGCATCAATGTTCATTAGTGAGATTGGTCTGTAGTTTTCTTTTTTGGTGGTGTCTTTGCCTTCTTTAGGAATGAGTGTGATATTAGCCTCATAAAAGGATTCCTTTTATGGGGAGGATTCCTGTTTTTTTCTATGGTTTTGAAAAGCCTATGGAACAGTGGTAATAAGTCTTCTTGAAATGTTTGATAGAATTCACCTGTAAATCCATCTGGGCCTGGGCATTTGTTCTTAGGGAGTCTTTTAATTACGTCTTCAATTTCCTCTGAAGTGATTGGACTGTTTAGAGTTTCTAGGTCTTCCTTTTCCAGTCTTGGAAGAGGGTGTTTGTCCAAGAATCTGTCAATTTCTGGTGGGTTCTCTAGCCTAGTTGAATATAGTTGTTCATAATATGATCTCATGATATGTTGTATTTCTTGGGGTTCTGTTGTAATCTCTCCCCTTTCATTCGTGATCCTAGTGATTTGGGTGTTTTCCCTCTTTTTTTTTGGTGAGTTTTGCCAATGGTTTGTCTATCTTATTTATTTTTTCGAAAAACCAACTCCTGGTCTCATTGATTTTTTGTATTGTTTTCTTAGTCTCTATGTTGTTTATTTCTGCTCTGGTTTTTATGATTTCTTGCCTTCTGGTTGTGGTTGGATTTCTCTGTTGCTGTTGTTCCAATTCTTTGAGGTGATCTTTTAAACTGTTGGTTTTGTTATTTTCCTGTTTCTTAACATAGGCCTGTAATGCTATGAGTTTCCCCCTAAGTACTGCTTTTGCTGTATCCCATAAATTCTGACATGTTGTCTCTTCATTGTCATTCGTCTCAAGGAATCTTTTTATTTCCTCCTTGAGTTGTTCTTTGATCCAGCTGTTGTTAAGCAGTATGTTATTCAATCTCCAGGTATTAGTTTTCCTCCATTGCTTCTTCTTGACATCAATTATAAGCTCTGTTGCATAGTGATCTGAAAGGGTACTTCTAATGATCCTTACCTTTGTGGTCTTATATAGGTTGGCTTTGTATCCTAAGACATGATCTATTCTGGAGAAGGTTCCATGTGGGTTTGAGAAGAATGTGTATTCTACTTTCTGGGGATGGAGGGCTCTATATAAGTCTATTAGCCCTAATTCTTCTAATTTTTCATTTAGAGCTCTTATTTCTTTACTATTTTTCTGTTTGGAGGATCTGTCCAGTGGTGATAGTGGAGTATTGAGGTCCCCTACTATTATCACAATTCCCTTTATGTGTTTCTCCAGGTTTGTCAGTAGTTGCCTCACATATTTTGGTGACTTTACATTAGGTGCATAGATAGTGACCAGGGTTAGCACTTCTTGATCTAATGTTCCCCTGATCAGTAAGTAGTGCCCCTCTTTGTCTCTGATCACTTTCTTGAGGTTGAATACAATTTGGTCTGATATAAGAATGGCTGTCCCTGCTCTTTTTTTGTTTTCCATTGGCCTGAATAATTACTTTCCATCCTTTAATTCTAAGCCTGTGCTTATCCTGTAACTGTAGGTGTGTTTCTTGCAGACAGCAGAAGTCCGGTTTATTTTTCCTAACCCAGTTCTCTACTATGTGTCTTTTAATTGGAGAGTTTAGTCCATTAACATTTAGGGAAATTATTGATAAAGAGGACTGTTGTGCAGTTGTATTGTGTGGCGTGGTTGTTGTTACAATCGGGGGTTTGGATTGTGTAATTCGTCTCTGAGTAAGTCACTTAGGATCGGCTTAGTTTGCACAAATAGTTCAAGTTCGTTCATATTTGTGAATGTTTTTAGTCTGCCCTCCCATATGAATGATAGTTTTGCTGGGTATTGGACCCTGGGTTAGAAATTTCTTTCACTCAGTCGTTTAAATACGTCATTCCACTGTCTTCTTGCTTGAATTATTTCAAATGGGAGATCTGGTTTGATTCTTATGTCCTTTCCTTTGTACTTGAGGTTTTTTTTCTCCCTTATTGCTTTCAGGAGTTCTTCTTTCTCTTTGTTTTTCACCATTTGGATTATTATGTGTCTTGGTGTGGGTTTATTAGGGTCTATTTTATTAGGGACTCTCTTGACTTCTTGGATTTGTCCTAAATTGTCTTTCCAGAGGGTGGGAAAGTTCTCTGTTATTATCTCCCTGACTACTTGTTCTTCCCCCTTCCCTATCTTCCCCTTCTGGTATACCCACAATTCTTAGATTGTTTCTTTTGTCCTTGTTCATTAAATATTGGATTTTCCTTCCAGTGCTTTGCCTTTTATTTCTTTGTTGGTTTCTTGATCATTTTTATATTGCAGTTTTCCTTCGAGTTCATCGATGTGCTTCTCCAACTCTGTGGTTCTACTCGTAAGGCTTGTTATTTTGTCTTTTAAATCCTTCACTTCTTTTTGTATGGAATTTCTCATGTTCTTTAACATTTCTTCTTTAATTTGGCTGAGTCGTTCGTCCATGAATTTCTTATACTCGGTTGCTAGGGTTTCTTTCATTCTGTTTAGTAATTCTTGCATTTCCTTCCTCATGGCCGCTTTTAGGTCTTCTTCCCATGGATCTGTGCGTTTTGGTGGACTTGGAAACTTGATAGGGCTTGTCATGTTGTCTCCAGTTATAAGGGATCTCCTTGATTTACGCATAATTCTTTGTATTTAATGGTATGTTTTGGAGTACTATGGCTTCTAATTTCGGCCTGCTTTGGTCTCCTTCCTGAAGGTTTTTCTAGAGGAGCCTGTTGGGTGAGTTTGTTGAACCTAGCCCTTTCTCCTCCCCTTTGCTCCCTAGAGTTCAACCTTCCTGCAGTGGGTTTTGTCCCCTTTCTGTTCCTTATTTCTGTCAGCGTTGCAATTCCACTCCTGGCCACAATGGTTACTGGCGCAGTTGAGCCTAGCACTCAATCCACCCTCCTTTCTCTGGGATTCAATGGAGCTCCGCCCCCTCCAATCCTCCCTTGAAGGAGTTCCCTCAGTTCCACTCTGCAGGCTCTGTCTACGCCCTTGGGAAGTCCCTGGTCCGCTCCAGGGTCCAGGGGGGTGGACTGTTCTAGGTCACCTGCAAGTCTAGATGGTTGGCCCTATCTCCTTGTCTATTCGGGTCGCTCAATTTGTCTTTCTAGGCGCCACCCTGGGGGGAGGGGCCGGCCCAAACGCCAAGCAAAAGGACAGAAACTCACTCACGCCTCCCCAGCCGGCACTCAGGAGTCTCTGGGGGGAGGGGCAGGCCCAAATGCCAAGCCAGTATTGCCATTTTAATGATGTTAATCCTGTCAATCCATGAGCAGGGTATGTGCTTCCATTTCCATGTGTCCTCTCTTATTTCTTGGAACAGGGCTTTATAATTTTCTTTGTATAGGTTCTTCATGTCTTTGGTCAAGTTGACTCCAAGATATTTGAGTTTGTGTGGCTCTAACGTGAATGGCATTGCCTTCTTGACCTCCTTCTTTTACATATACACAATGGAATATTATGCAGCTGTCAGGAGAGATGAAGTCATAAAATTTTTCTATACATGGATGTTCATGGAATCTATCATGCTGAGTAAAATAAGTCAGAGAGAGAGATGCAGAATAGTCTCCCTCATTTATGGGTTTTAAGAAAAATAAGTCATTTTTGCAACAATCCTCAGAGACAATGAGAGGAGGGCTGGAACTTGCAGCTCACTTCATGAAGCTCACCAGAAAAAGTGGTGAGTGCAGTTATAAAAATAACTACACAGAGAACTACCACAATCATATGAATGAATGAATGAATAAATGAATGAATGAGGGAACTGGAAAGCCTGTCTGGAGTACAGGTGAAGGTGGGGTGGGATGGAAGGAGATTTGGGACATCGGTAGTGAGAATGTTGCACTGGTGAAGGGGGTGTTCTTTACATGACTGAAACGTAATCCCAATCATATATGTAATCAAGATGTTTAAATAAAGGAAAAAAAATACTTTTTTCTTACTTTCCCTTTCTCTATGCCATTAGAGTTATCTTGAAGTTCTACAATAGTCTACCTAACAATTACAAAATCAATAGAAAATATTTATATTTAATTATATATATTTATATATATTTATATTTATATTATATTTATATTTTTAGACAGTTCTTTCCATTCAGTTAATTAGTCTCAAATGATATGATACTCCAATGTGTATTGGTTTAAAATAAAGGTATTTTATTATCTTTAATGACTATTTAGATTGTTTGGATTCAACTGAGTAGTTCCATGAGATGCTGAATGAAATCGTAGACATCTAGGAATTTGATTTGACTATAATTCTAATGATAAGTTGCCCAATCGCTGAACTTTAATACTGACTGTGGACAAGAAACTCAGTTTGAGCTCTGCTGGAAACAAATATGCAATCACTGTAACTTGGGAAACAATAATTGGGTTCTATGAGAAGGAATATAAAAAAAAGTATTTTTAGGTAGATGAATCAAACATTTCCTTTTATTTAATGTGCACACCTAAAACCAGCAAAATAATTGTTATTCCTTCTTGCAAAAGATTTCACAGATTCCCATAAATAGAAAGAAAGAATAAAATCCTATTCTTTTAAGGAGGACATGACTAAGAATTTTTTCTTTTTCTTAATCTCCCAAGCAGAGTCTTTATCTTGGTTCATGGGATAAAATAAAATGGCAATCATAAGGGATGATTTTTCTATCACTACTATATGTATTTAATTGAATTATATATAACTCACTATAACTCACCTCTCATTTACAAATAACCACTAACATCATTAAAGAATTTTCATGGAAGCTGAAGTCAATAGGGCACTTGCCCTGAATGTAATCAACCAGTGTTGGATCCCTAGAATCACATAAAATCACCTGAGACAATCAGGAGCCATTCCTAAGCATAGAGCCATATGTAATCCCTGAGTACTGCAAGGTTTGGCCTAAATATATATATATATACTATATTTATTCATTACATATTTATTTATATATTTAATATATCTGATATATAAAATATATAAATATATACTAAGGTATATGTTTAATATATACTTATTTATATATAATATATTTATATTTGTTTATATATAAATATTATCAATAAAGAGGGAATTTATTTCTACTATAGATTCTCCACTTCAAATGATTAAGTTGTTACATTAGTGACTTATCTGCTCACACTTCCAAACAACTTCCATGTCGGAGATCAAGATATGCATTTCACATGCAATCACTCTTTACTACTTCTATAGCTAACATGTACCCTCCTCCTTTCTGCAGTCTCTGAACAGGAAACAGCAGAATTTTTCACATTGAGGATACCTAGATGTTCGACTTGGCCCAGCAATAGTCTAAGTGACCTTGGGGAAATCAGGAGATTCATTTCAGTTTTCTCATTTATGATGGCAAAAATAACAAAATAAAGCTTCATTACAATAAAAGAGTGAATATGAATGTGCTTTGTAAATATGTTATATTTTTGTAAAGGATGACTACACACCAGAACCCTTCTGATGAACCCTCTGGGGATACAGCCTGTGCTTGCATGAAATTTTGTTTTGGCTGGTTAAAGTGAGCCAGCTGACACTGTGTATTATTGAAAAGAGGCCTCTGTCCATAGCTACTATATGCAAGCACTATCGCCTTCAGGAGGAGGGTTATACACCAGTGGGGTCCCCATCTGCTTCAGGCAGCCAGCCAGCAAACTCCAACCTGTCAACCAACCATTTCCCAACTCAGCTGGTCTCTCATATTATATCCTAAACCCCAGTAATTTCCATCTGTTTTGTTGATTGTTTCGATACTTGGGCTATAGGAGAACAAATCACCAGTATGACTAATTTAGGAATTGCATTTACATAGGCATGCAGCTCATATAAGAAGCATTGAGTATGCTCTAGGGGTCTTTGAGAAGATGAAAACAATGTGCCATTATTGCTTCAAAATGTGAATACTGCCAGTGCCACTGCTGGAACCTAGGAAGAAGACAAATTTATGCATAGAAAGAATGTGTTACTTATTTTCAAAGTTAAAAACACAATTCCACATGACTTCAGGAGATATCAAAGGACTGGCTGGATCATATATAGGCATGTAGCATTGGTCCACAGTACTGCATGGTGTCCTGTCCTTAGAACTGCTAGTTTTACTCCTGGTAACCATAGGCATAAACCATAAACCATAAACTATCAGAGTCACACAGTTGGAATAAGTATCAGCAAACGTTTTCCATAATCTCAAAGCAATGCAGGGGAGTAGTGCCACCTATCCCAATATGATCCTTTGTCTTTAATTTTCATGGCTCCAGCCTAGTCACTTAGTTTTAAGTTCTGTTCTTTGAAAAATGTTAAATTGGTTAAAACGTTAAGTTAATTAAAGGCCAAAACAAAATGCAGGTTTGATCCACAATGGCAGATTACTACCTTACAATATATTGCTACTTGAATACATGATTAATCAAGCAGTGATTTTCTAGTTCCTGGGAGAACAGGAGATAGGTGATAGTAACCAAAAAATCATGCATATATAGAAAGATAAAGACAACAGTCACTAAGGAAAAGAGCCTTACATAAGCTGTTGAAAGAAACTAGAAAAAAATACGATGAAGAAAAATATTGTTCCAAAACTGTATGGCAATAGAGGAGGTGTAAGATATCTGACATCACTTGGGGAATAGTGATAACTGGTTGTTCCAAACTACTCACAGCTGATTGCTATGTTTACTAACTATTCATCATATTTTCCTCCAGCAATTTGATTACAGTAGGTTGCAAAAATAATTCACAATATTTTGTATCATCTTCCCTTAAGATAAATTGATTTTACCACACTTTGAATTTGAGCTGCCTTGTATGATTATTTTCAATGAACAAATGTAGAGGAAGAGCAATATTTTAATAGAGTCTGTATTTTAAGTCTTACAGTTTCTGTTCCTGTTGTATTTTTTTTTTGTGAGGAGGGGGCTTATTCCTGGCTCTGCAATCATAAATATTTAAAACTATTTCTGACAAATTTGTAGACATCAATAGCAACACAATAATAATGGTAGACTTCAACACTGCCCTGCCACTCCTTGATTGATCAATAAGGTTCAATCTAACATCCCCATAAAACTGGACACACATTATTCTCCAATGTACATAGGTCATTTTTTCAGGAAAGAACACATTCTAGCCCATGAAACATACCTTAATAAAATCAAGAGGATATAAATTGTATGAATTACCTTCTCAGATAATATTGCACTAAAATGAGATGAATTACAAACAGACACAGAGGAAAACATTAGTACCTGGAAATTAAATAGCTCACTACTGAACATTAAGTGGTTAAGATACTATATTAAAGAGAATATTAAAAAATTATTGGACACAAATGAGAAAAAAAACACAAATTATCAGAATTTTGGGGACATAGCTAATGTGATACTAAGGAAAATTTATAGTTTTGCAAGCAGTCATCATGAAGAAAGGAAGGGTTGCATAATTAATAACACAGCTTATAAAATTAGAAATTAATCAACAAAATGATCCAAAAATAGATAGACATAAGGAAATAATAAAGCTTACAGCAGAAATTAATTAATTGTAATTCAAAAAATAACCAAAATATCAATTAAAGCAAGAGTTCATTCTTTAAAAATAAGAGCAATAACCTAGTAAAACTAGCAAATATCACAAAGAAAGGGAGAGATAAATTAAATTAGAAATGAAAGTAGTGGAGATCACTACAGATACTACAGAAATTCAAAGGTATTCAGATTACTTTGAGAAACTATGACACAAAACAAACAAGCCTGGGGGGAAAAAGGTTAAATTCTTGGAATCTTATCACCTCCTAAGGTTCAACCAAGATAACCTCGCATATCTAAACAGACCCAGTACTGTTGAAAAAATTAAAATGCTGAAAAATTGTATTTCCAATAACAAAAGCAGATGACCAGAGGTATTCATTAATTAATTCTTTCAAACCTTTCAAGAGGACCTACAGTCAATTTTTTTCAGGTTATTCTAGGACATTGAAGATCCAGGAATACTCCCAAATCATTTTTACAAAGCCTAATTTCAGCCTTCTACCAAAACCAAATAGTGTTGCTATAAAAACAAACAAACAAACAAACAAACAATAAATACAGACCTGGTGAAAACAGTTGCAAAGATCTTCAACAAAATTCTAGCAAATAGGATACAAAGCCTTATCCAGAAGGTCATATACATGACTAAGTAGGTTTTATTTCAAAGATGCAAGGATGGTTTAACATATATAAGTCACTCAATATAATACACCAAATCTACAAAAAGAAAAATAAAACATAATCATATTGATAGATGCAGAGAAAACATTTAATAAGGCCCAATACCCATGTATGATAAAAAAAAAACTCTCAACAAAATGAGAATAAAAGAAACTTTTCTTGATATAGTCAAGGCCATTTACCATAAAACCATGGCAAATATTATATTTAATGGAGATAAACTGAAAACCTTTTCTCTAAAATCTGGCACAAGAGCACAAGACATTGCTTTCCTCTCTTGCCACCCCTACTCAATATAGTACTTGTCATAAAAAGTAGTCAAAAATATATATCAAGAGGATCCTGATAGGAAAGAACTAAGTTAAGCTCTCACAGTTTGCAGATGACATCATACTATATATATATAAAACCCTAAGATCTTTACCAAAAATTTCTAAAAACAATAGATTAGTATAGCAAAGTAGCAGGCTAGAAAGTTAATACACAAACATCAGTAGCCTTCTTATACAAAAATAATGATAGATAGACATAAAAAAATTCCTATTGACAATAGAACTTTAGAAACTCTAATAACTTGGTGTCAATTTAACTAAGTAGGTAAAGAATACAAAGAAAACTACAAAACACTGCTTCAAGTAATAACAGAGGACACAAAGAAGTGAAGATATATACCCTTTTTAAGGATTGGGAGGATTAATATTAGTAAAAAGGCAACAATTCCCAAAGCATTGTACAGATTTAATGCAATCTCTCTAAGGATACCCATGACATTCTTCAAAGAAGTAGATCAAAACTTCTAAAATTCATTTGGAACAACAAATGCCCACAAATAGCTAAAGCAATCCTTAGGGAAAAAAGAAGATGGGAACCATCACTTTTCCCAACTTAAATTGTATTACAAAGCAATATTTATTTAAAAAATGTAATGGAATAAAGACAGATCTTAAGATCAAAGGAATAGACTTGAGTATTCATAGAATGACACCTAGATACAATCAATTAATCTTTGATAAAGGGGGCAAAAATTGCAAAATATAGCAAGGGCAGCTTTTAACGAGTAGTATTGGGAGAACTGGTCAGCCACATGCAAAAAAGTTGAACTTAGATTTCTAACATATACAAAGGTTAAATCAAAATGCATTTCAGACCCCAAACTATAAAATGTATATGTGGAAATATAAGCAAAACATTCCATGACATTGAGACTAATCATATATTCAAGGAAATTCCGCTGTCTAAACAATTGGATGCGGAGATTTAAAAAAATGATTTGATATTAAACTGATAATATTCTGCACCTCAAAGAAAACATTGACTAGAAGCAAAAGACCATCCAAGTAATGGGAGAAACTATTAACCCAATATCTATCAGATAAGAGGCTAATATTTAAGATACACAGGTACTGACAAAACTTTTTATTTTTATTTATTTATTTATTTATTTATTTATTTATTTGCTTCCTGGGCTATACTTGATGACACTAAAGGGTTACTCCTGGCTATATGCTCAGAAATTGCCTCTAGTTTGGGGAATCATATGGGACGCCAGGGGATAGAAATATGGTTCGTTCTAGGCTAGCATGCACAAAGCAGATGCCTTATGCCCTGTGCCACCTCTCCGGCCATAGGTACTGACAGAACTTAAGAAAAAAATCTAATTCCATCAAAAAATGGGGATAAAATGAAAAGACACTTCCTCAAAGAAGAAATACAAATGGTCAAAAAGCACATGAAAAAATGTTACACATCACTAGTCACCAGGGAGATGCAAATCAAAGCAACAATGAGGTATTATCTTATGCCAAAGATACAGGCACACATCACACACACACACACACACACACACACTAGCACACACAAACAAACAAACAGAAAGAACTACCAGTGCTGACAGGGATGTGGGGAGAAAAGAAGTCTCATTCATGGCTGGTGGGAAATCATTGAGTCCAGCCTTTCTGAAAAATAATATAGATATTTCTCAAAAAAAGTTGAGCTCCCCATGATCCATCAATAGAACTCCTAGGGATCTCCCCTAGGAACACATAAACACTATACAAAAATGCCCTCTGACACCTATTTTCATTGCATTTCTTTTCAAAATAGCCAGAATCTGGAAAGAATCCAGGAGCCTAACAAGAAATGAGTGGCTAAGGAAATTGTGGTATATCTCCACAACAGAATATTATGAAGCTTATGAAATAAGTCAGAGGGAGAGAAATAGACACAGAGTAGTCTCACTCATCTGTGGTATTTAAGAAAAATAAAAGACATTATTGTAATAAAACCCAAAGACAATAGAGATGAGATCTGGTAGAACCAGCCCATGATAATGAAGCTTACCGCAAAGAGTGGTGTGTGCATTTAGATTAATAACTACACTGACAACTACCATGACAATACTAGTGAGAGAGAAAAATAAAATGCCTGTCTCAAATACAGGTAGAATACAAGTAAGGGAGGAGGAAGATGGTGGTAAGAGAGGAGGGAAATGGGGGCATTGGCGGTGGGAAGGTTGCACTGGTAAAGGAGGGTGAATATTTCATGAGTGAAACCCAACTCTGAGCATGTTTGTAACCATGGTGCTTAAAGAAAT
Source organism: Suncus etruscus (assembly GCF_024139225.1). NCBI lineage: Eukaryota > Metazoa > Chordata > Mammalia > Eulipotyphla > Soricidae > Suncus > Suncus etruscus. The sequence continues at coordinate 5,412,409 of NC_064852.1, forward strand.
TAATAAAAATTAAAAACATACAAAAATAAATGAACTGAATCATTGAATTCTGAGAACTGAAATTTGACTTGTCATTGAAACTTTATAATAATTCACTGTTACATTATTAAGGAGATTGTTGATGTTAACATTCCTCTGGAAATAAGATTTTAAGAGAATAGAGAAAGGATTAATTTTTCTCCACCTACTATTATATTTTAGGAAGAAAATTAAAAGTCTGTTTTACAGTAGTTATCTGACTATTGATTTGTTTATTAGTATAACTAATTAGTATAACTAATGTGAGTGTGTCTGAAATGGGAAATTGCAGTGGGTCTCAAATTTTCCATGTTTCTTGCCTTTTTGATTATCACTGTGATTTCTCAGAGGGACACACTTGATTATGGTGCTCACACATTTAGTTGTGGGGCTCACTAAGGTAGCATACCTTGGTGATATGTTTATACACATTTGGAAGAGATCTATAAGTTACGGGACTGCGAAACCAAATGACAAAACTATAGGTTCTTGTTACATAGTGTAGGAAATTGCTGGAGATAACACATGCTGCTTTAAACTTGCAAGTCACCGCAATTGAGCCAGATGTTCAAATTCTATAAAATTAATTTTAACTCAAATAAGCCAAGTCTCACTCTAATTAAGCCATGTTTTAGTAATGTATGAAATTCATAACCAGAGAGGAGTAATAGATGTCTTAGCAATTATGTAGCCAACAAATAAAACCCTACAAAAATGTAAGTTTCTTTTGACAGATAGATATGATTTGATAAGGAATGTCAATATTTGTTAGAATTTGAAAGAAGGAAAGATGAGGTAGGTAGGAGAAAAAGAGAATTGGAACTGTCACAAAGCAGTGCGAATGAATAATTTGGTGAAATCTAAAAGGAATACCAAGGTCAACACATGAAAAAAATCTAGGTCTTATAAAATTAATAGAAACTTAAATGAGGAGCCAGGAAAATCGACTTTGTTTTAAAAAAGAACCTTACATTATTAGGATGAACAAGTTGATTTGTAGGAGGAAAAAGATTGGAGCTGGGAAAACCTTAAAAAGGAAGTTACTGAAATAGACCAGATGAGAGGTAATGAGGTATGAACTAGGGCACCAAAAATAGGAATGGAAAATGGAAAGAGGTTTCAAAGATGCTGTAGGAAAAAATAACCATGTCTACGGATGTGCATTCAGAGGAATTCAATCTGTTGGTCAGTCAGTGCAAGATGCATCAGACTGTTGGCTTTTTACAGTGCATGAATTAATGATCTGGGAATTACTGCTGGCTGGGATGTATGAAAGACTCAAAATAGTGAGATTCAGGCATGCTAAATGGGAGACAGATGTTGGAAGGGAGTGTTAAGACTGCTCTGCAACATGGAAAATTGCAACATGTGATTGGTTTACTCTTGAGGACGTTCTTGGAGTTCACTGTAACCATTACAGAGGATTTTACTTTCTTCTGGCCATCTGCTCCAGCCCAGATAATCTCTATTTTTTAACCCTGATTTCAGGATGTTTTCAATGTAATAATGTTAAGAAAAGCAGAAAAGATATAAAAGAATGCTTTTATTTCTGCAAATTGTTCTTAGTCATTACTCTATGTTGGAGATGACAATGCATACATGCATTCTTGGTTATAATATTACCAACTCCTAATATTAGCAATGCATAAATAATACATATAACAACAGCAAAACAAAATATTTAAAATATATTGTTATTCTGGTTAAAATCAATCTGCTCATTTTATTAAAAATCCCTTTTTTATGCTAAAATTTTATACCTGGGACCTTGCCCTCTCTCTTGAAAACTAGATTTCTTAAGGATGGCTAATTTCTAATCAGATTATTTGGAAATAATCTTTTCATATGGAACTAACCAACTGATAACCCACACAACTGATTTCAATGTACTAACAAAACCTATAGTTTAAAAACCCATACTAGGGACTGGAGCACTAGTATAGTGAATAAGGTGCTTATTTTGCATTTGACCAGCCAGAGTTTAATTTTCTACATTCCATATGGTCCCCTGAACATGAAAGAAGAAAGAAAGAAAGAAAGAAAGAAAGAAAGAAAGAAAGAAAGAAAGAAAGAAAGAAAGAAAGAAAGAAAGAAAGAAAGAAAGAAAGAAAGAAAGAAAGAAAGAAAGAAAGAAAGAAAGAGAGAGAGAGAAAGAAAGAGAGAGAGAGAAAGAAAGAAAGAAAGAAAGAAAGAAAGAAAGAAAGAAAGAAAGAAAGAAAGAAAGAAAGAAAGAAAGAAAGAAAGAAAGAAAGAAAGAAAGAAAGAAAGAAAGAAAGGAAGGAAGGAAGGAAAGATGGTAGGTAGAAAGAAGGTAGGACGAAAAAAGGGAGGGAAGGAACAGAAAGAAAGGGAAAGAAGATAAAGACGAAAGAAAATAAAAGAAAGTAAAAGAAAAATTATGTAGCATATTCTGAAATTGTCCATATGTCAACTTAACTTGAGGTTTATTATTTCTCTTTGACATTCAAAATTGCTCATGGCTTGTTCCTGGCTATGCACTCAGAAATTATTCCTGGAGTGCTACTGGAATCATATGGGGTGCCAGGAATTGAACTTAGGTCAACTGCATGCAAGGTAAGTGCCCTACTATATTCTTGTTCCTGCACTATTATTATTAATTTTTTAATTTTGGAAATCTTTCTCTCTGTCTCTATCTTCCTTTAAAGCTCCCAGCAGACTCAGTGAACCATATGGGATGTCGGGTATTGAACCCAGGTCTGTTTACAAGGCAAGCTCCCTACCACAGTGCTATATTATTTCAGCCCTTATGCCTCTTTTTGTAGTATATAGGTTAAAGTAATACGTATATTATATATTACATTATATATTTTATATAATAACTTTTATTTTATATCAATGGGCCATATTGAGGGAAAGTATAGAATTCTGTCTGTACATATATCAGCCTCACATATATCAACTGCAGAAGTTCTTACAGAGGTCTGAAAACACATTACATTTGAGATTTTATTTTTTTTTTGCTATCACCCTTATCCTAATCCTTTCTAAATCTATTTATCAGGGAACCTGCTCCAGTTCAAAGCTAAAACAAAGAAGCAACAAAACAATCACACATGCATCAATGTATAGACGTATGCAAAGCTAATCCTAGTAGATGAAACAAAAGTCATGAAAGAGAATAATCACTATATTGAAGTAACTCTTGGGCCCACCCGTTAAATAGTCATTTAGGTGTCACAAATAGAGACTTCGGCAAATGAACTTGTCCATTTCTTTTGAAATCTAAGATTAAATTTGAACACATGTTATTTGCACAAAGAAGAAATGGAAGAAGTTTTCACTTTCTCATTGGAGAAACCTGTAATTGATTTCTTACAGTGTTATCAATGCAAATAATTTTCAGATTTGGACAAGAAAAAGTAAGACTTCTAGATTCCTTCACTTTTTAATCTGGAATGCATCACCAATGTCACTGCTTGAATAATTACTTGAATAGAAAAGAAAAATTGGGGGGTTAGTGGCTCTCAAAAGTTTGTCCTTGTTTATGGCCTGTGATAATAGAACACTGGAAGCAAAGTAAGTGCCAAATAAAAATGGTGAACTGAGTAATTATTAAGAATTACTAATTGTCTTTGATTCTGTGGATAGAAATTCCTATGAAGAAGGTTTTACAAATAATAGTGGTTGCAGAATCAGTACTTCTGATTCTGGATACCAATTGCAAATTCTGTATAGATCTCTATCTTCATATTTAATTCGTGAATTGGTGTGTGAAAATATACATAAGAGCTATTGAACTTATCTATATTAATTTTATTGTACCAAAATCCCTGTGTATTTGTAAAAATATACATTATAGCAAATGTAACCATTCTAAAATTTTTACTGTGGTAAAATGTACACAACAAAATGTGTAGCATTATACACATCCTCATTGTTATTACTATCTAGTTTCAGAGCTTTTCACCATATAAAAAAATATTCTGTTCCCACTATCGCGGGTTTATTTCATGACCACTACCTCCCATCTCTGTGAGACTAATTTTTGGCACTGACATATGCTTTTATTTTGTAATATTCACATTTTTGTTTATCCCCTGAGTGAGTTTCGTCTTTTCAGACTTAAGGTACCCATAATAGCATATTTGGTTTGGTGAAAAACCACAGAGTGTCATGGCTTTTCTCTTCTTGATTTGTTTCAACTTAGCTACATTCCCTTGCAATTATGCTCTTTGAAATTTGGCATGGTTTTTCCAAGAAGCATAAATCAGAGTAGGTTTCTATCTAAAGCCTGACATTGTACCTTTTTAATTTAGTCTTAAATTGTAGTTCTGAGAGTGGCTATTTTATACTTTTGATATACTATGAATTTGACAGCTAATTTTTATGTATTTCTGATGCATCTCATTTTCTTATTTTTAAAAATGTTTAAGAATATGAGATTGAGATTTATACTCTTTCCTGGGAATTTGGGTTAAAATACTTATTTGTCAATGACTGAGATCTGATTTTAGATTGAACTATTAGCCTGATACAAAGAGGTTTTAAATGTTATTATCAAGTCAGATCTTTTAAAACCTCTGGTATGATTAAAGAAAACATTTAATAGAGTGAATTTTATGAGTTTGTGAAGCCTCAGATAATGCTTTTGAATATACATTTATTTATTCAATAATTCAAAATACTTATTTAAAACCTAACATGTGGCAAACACAATGATTGCATTGTTTACAAGCTCTCATGGATTTAAAAATGCACTTTTTTCCTAGAAATAATTAGCATAACAAAATGAACTCTACAAAGCCCACTCAAAGATGCTCTTTTCTGTGATTATGAGAACATAACACTCAAATGTTTTTGTTACATGGCATAATTCAACCTAACATAGAGAGTGGTCTGGAAAATTAACTGACCATTGCTGTCGTATTAATTTTTATATTCAAAAAACTTTCTCCAGTTGCAGCAGAAGAGGATCTGTAGAGAGTTGGAAATATAACAAGCCCTATATGTGTGTCACTATTCTGAGTATTAAAGAGAGAACCATAAAAAAGAAAGTGATACATTTTCTTAAAAAGTTCTAGATCACATTAGCTGTGCACAGAGCTTACTACTGGCTTTCCACTCAGGGATCACTCTTATCTGAATCATATGAAATCTGAATCATATGAAGTATGAGGCATTACACACAGGTCAGCCATATGCAAGGTAAGTGCCTTAGCTGTTGTAAGATCCCACCAACCCTGAATGCAATAGTCTTATGAGCAGAAAATATACCTGTGTTGAAAGCACAGAAATGATTCATCAGTCCTGACCCTCAAGGGAGTTTTTGTAGAAGTCTGAACAAACTTGAAAATAAGTTCAGAGTCCAGCCACCATCTTGATAAGCAAAGCATCTTTTCTGTATGGGATCAGAAGTAGACAGCCTATATAAGCCCATCTGAATTTCGACTGACAGACAGTTTAATATCAATGGTATTATTTTCAATCTCTATGTATATGGTTATCTGTTAGAAATTGAAAATTAATGCATGCAAAAACTGAACTGGGATTTAAATAAAGAGGAGTTCACTGAATTGATGAAATAGATAAAGGAAAGACAACATCAAGTCTAAGATGTCTAAAGTAGTATGAACTAACTTTAGGATCCTCATAACAGCAAACTCACTCCTCCTTAGGAAAAGACACAGAGAATAGGAGTAAAGTTGTCAAAGTAAAACAAATTGTGAAAAAAAATTATGGAGTAGTTGTAGTAAGTGGTGGGCAAGAGTTGCAGAGGAGAGTAAAGGCAGAGAGAAAGGAAGAGGTAATATTATATTTCTTCAAAAGGCCTCTAGTAATATCCTAACATTTTGGAACTAACATTCCAAAGAGCAAAGACTCCCAGAAAATATGAAAATATTGGTCTGGAATTCAGAACAAAGTTAAAGGTATACTTGAGAGCAAGAAGTCAAAGGACTGCACATAATTTTCAATAAAGTTCATAGACTATCAAGCTAGAGTAGAACTCATGAAGGTTCAATTTATTCAATTTTTATTATATGAATATACCATGTCAATCATTTTATCCTGTGTCAGATTGAATAAATTCTTTATCCTGACCCTGTTTCTCTTCTCTTGTATGGGTTTTATCCAGTGTCTTCTGTCCCTCTCTGGCTTTCAGTTTTAGTGGCTGACTCTCTTGAATCAATGATAAAAATAAGGCTCTAATAATGGACAAGTTTCAAACCTGGGCTTGAGTAACTCTCATGCTCTTTACGTCTTCTGCCTCTATCACAATGGAATATTGAATTTGGATTTCTTAAACTGACTCAAGTCAATTTAAGACAGTTATGTTAAGTGGAGCTGAGGTACTCAAACCATTAACACAAAGGGACAAAAAGAACTTTCCTGGAGAAGAGCTCCCAGCTCAGACTAGTCCATCAACCAAAATTCTTTGGCTAAAAGAATAAATAATTCTCTTTTATAGTCACCGAGTTTTGGATTAGCTTTATCCATAAAATTATCTTGGCAGTTGTCAACTGTTATGAGTTTTGAAAATTAGAAAGTAGGAAAGGGAAACACAGATGGTTAGGATGTGAATCCAGGAACATGGACCCTGGAGAAAGGGAATATCAGAGGTGGCATCAAAAATAAATTCTACTTGCTCACAGACCCTATGCTCCTGACCGTATGTCATTAGAATAGTTGTCCTAATGACGATAAACCTGTGTGTCTATATTCAAATTTGAGCTTATAGGCAGGAAATGAACAGCCCTTTGAGATTCATGATTGAAGTTCACCTTTTTATACTGTCAAAAGATCTCTTCATTTCTTAAGAAATGAGTTATCACTAGGAGCAGTCTGCTCTCCTGGAGGAGAAACAAACATGGTTCCCAGCAGCTGCCTGGGTGAGTCTATGTCATCCATCGTTCCCCAAGCTGCTCAGGGACAGTGATGCAGTGCTTCATGCTGCCTCAGAGAAAGGCAAGCCGCTGGGCTGGAGCATGAAGCTGGTGATTTAAGGTGAGGCCTGTCCATTCCATGCTGCCTCTCTGCCCTCAGAGGAATTTATTCATGTAGAGGAATATAAGATGATATCTCAGGTGAGATGGTCAGACCAGTGATGCTGAAATATAGGGAGATTTATGTCAGTATTTCCAAATAACTACTGGCAAACCAATTAAGCTTTTTAACCAATTAATTAACCAGTTAACCAATTAAGCTTTTTTACACATAAATATTCAAAAAATAAATATAAAAGCTTGACTTTTGCTATGAATTATTGGAAAAGACTTTATTAAATACCTAAATTTAATAAATATCATATAGCTCCGTTTTTAAAACATAGTCTGGTAGGTGTCCTCATTTGCTTTATATCATTCATACCACCATCATCAACTTAGTCTTCCCAGGAAGTCAGTTCTACAATAAATAGTGAATTATATTTTGCCACTGAATCTTGAACCTCTTTAATTTCCTCTCTTACAGGATCTAATGACTCATGGCACACTAATATTTTAAATATTCGTTAATGGGTAATCATATAAATATGATTCTAATTTCTTAAATCATCACTAAGAATATAAGGGTCTGGAGTCAAAGTACGAGACCACACTATTGAAATAAAGCAAAGCAAGGCGTTATTCTGTCTGCCATCAAGCTTCAAACTGACTGAACAGGGTCACGTCCTGAGGGGTCACAAGCCAGTTTATTTAGGGCTAGAAGCAAGAAAGTCTTGATTCTATTGGCTGTTGTGTAGGGTATTTCTAGGGTGCTTTATCATGTCCTTTTACGACTAGCTGTCTAGGGTGGTATATTGTGTTGTATAGGATTTGAGGTTTGCGTCATTATTTCCGGAACAGAAAGTTAGGACTTAAATGGAAACATCATAATTAGCCTTAAATGTAAACTGAACATGGGATTGACAAAATGCAGTTTCTTCTGCTCCAGATTTAACTAAAGTAAGTTGAATAGGTTTTTTTGTTTTGTTTTGTTTTTTAAGATTTTGGGCCACACTTGGTAGCACTCAGGAGTTACTCCTGGCTCTGAACTCAGAAATCCCTCCTGGCAAATTTGGGGAGACCATATAGGAAGCTAGGGATCGAACCCTTATTGGCATCATGCAAGGCATACACCCTACTCACTGTGCAATCACTCCAGCCCGGGGCATAGGTATTCTTTCTATTTTATTATTTATTTATTTATGTATGTATTTATTTATTTATTTATTTATTTATTTATTTAGGTTTTTGGGTCACACCGGCAGTGCTCAGAGGTTACTCCTGGCTATGCTCAGAAATCGCTCCTGACAGGCTCAGGGGACCATATGGAATGCCGGGTTTTGAACCACCAACCTTCTGCATGCAAGGCAAACATCTTACTTTCATGCTATCTCTCCAGGTATTCTTAATATAACAACTAAATTTGACAATACTATAACTTAGACAAGATAAAAATATTATTTCACAGGATCACATAGCTGGTAATTTGCAAAGAATCCCACTCAGATATACTACACACAGATTTGTAGAATAGCTTTTAAAACTGAAATGTGTCAGTCTCCTAAGTGACAATCTTTATTTAGGACTTAAACCAGCTTGTCAGTAAATATAGAATTTCTTCCTCACAGACCATTCAACATAGTAATTTGTCTCCATTTATCAAAAATACACCACTCTGGAAGGATTAGTGGAGATATCTTCTTGTACCACACAGGATAGCTCATCTTATCTGTTATTCCCCAGTGAAACAACACTGGATAAATTGAAAAAGCTAGAGTCAAAACCATCTTGAACTCACCCTTCACAGTATCAGAACAAATAGCCCCCAAATAGACTGTGTTTGGTGAACATAAGTTATTGACCCCGAGTATCTTATCTTATAAGTGTACTCTGAGGCGAATGGAATATGAATTGTGTGGTATTTCAGTAAATTGAACCACAAAGCAATATTCAACTACGTCATTCAGCACTATGTAATTATATGAATCCACCTGCCAGTTTAGACTGAAGAAAACTCTCAACTTGTGGGTTCTGAATTCCAAGGAAAGCATTTCAATCATTGAAAATGGTGTTGGAGAAATATGTTTACTGACAACTGAAGATACTCATAGATAAAAAGAATTAATTTATTGCATTAACTATATCTATCTTCTTGTTTTTGATCACATCTATCAACTTATGGGGTAGGGAAAAGAATACTAAAAATAAAATAATTATGTTATTGTTATTTAAAGATGAATATACTACACTTATAAAGATGCCCAATCCACAGATTAATTTTTAACCACTTATTTAGATAAAAGATTAAATTGGTATTTTCTATATTCCTTTTCATTGGAATACCCATAGAGAAGTGTTTTCTCAAAAGTCCTACCCTAAGATGTTAAAATCAGTTCTCATAGAAGTGTAGGAACAGTAGACATTTGTCTTCTTTGTCTTAATTTTTATCTTTTGTATATATGTAACTTTCTATTTTTGTCATAATGACAATGATGATAATCAGATGACTTTAATAATTCCAATTATTATTAAAATAAGAGCTTAATTTTTGTTATGAACTATTGAAATAGACTTTATTATATACCCAATCTGTATCATATAACTCAATTCATTAGAACAAATTAAATTTGCTTACTTTCTATTAAGGCATATTAAACTCTTAAACACCGTATCACTAGCAATTTTCTATAGCTCATGGCTTCAAATATGTAAAATAAACTCCTTTTAAAGAGCTCAGCATCTTGAGCTGACAAGATATGACCCTTATGAATTAACTATAAGCAAGTGTTAACATTGTACTACAAGAATCTTTCTGAGGGAGTGATGGATGAGTGAATTTCTTTGCATTTATAATACTTAAATTTGCTAATATTTATAGAAACTTCAAGGCTCTCAAAATTCTCCATGTCCATCATTTCATTAAATTCTGAAAGTAATTATGTAAAGCATTTAGGCAAATTTTAATACCTGGTATTTATTAATGGGAGCAGCAATTCTTGAAGAAGTGGAGTGATTTCAGGGCCTAACCAACTTTCGTAAAACAGAATATAGTTCTAAATCTGCAGGTGTCCTGCATGCCCACTGCTTTTATATCATTGACTACAAACTGCTGTGTTGAATGTTATTTTTCCAAAAACACTTTCTATTCAACTTATTTTGTTTTACCGTTAAATTTGTTAACTAGTTATATAGCATATTTTTATAAACCAAGACATTTTCTGGGCATCTGGGATACTAAAGTACATAAAACCAACAAAAATTATATTTGGGAGGTTAACCATTGCGAGTATAAAGAGAAATATAACTAAAGAAGAAACATATTAAATAGTTTTTCTAACTTTAATTTAGTTCTTTTATAACTCCATATTTCCATAAATATTAAATTAAATGCATTTTATTTTCCTATAAACACCATAAACTTCCAATCCACTACCTTCTTTTTGTCTACATATATTAACAACCAACCCTCATTTATTTTTAATATACATGTAAAAACAATCATAGACTATTAGATTTGAGGATTTGAAGATACATAAAAAGGAATAGGCACTTAAATATTTTTGTTCAATTAATGAGAAACTGAATTAATAACTAAAGGGAATGCCTGTTAGTCAAAGGATACAGTTAAAGGATAAAAAGTTTAATATTAAATTGTAGATATAAAATATCCAATAGGAGTAAAAGCAGGCTATATTTAATCTGTGCCTGTCTGTACCTGAAAGTTTTTAATGTCAGGACAAGAAAACATGATTAAAATTAATGAAATAGTAATCACTTTCTCTTTGCTTTATATTTCTGAAATGAAGATATACTATTACCAAACACAAAATATTAAAATAATCAGAACTAGGAATATTTTTCCCGACACTCACTTTTTATCTTAATCTGATCTCAGATACATTGCAAGTTATTAGTAAATAGTTCTTGTTTTTTTACATCCAAATACTTAATATGTGAATATATAACTTAATTCATGTCTATCATAGTCATTTAAGTTTGCATTTTTAATATAAGTCAAATTAACTACATACTATCCGCATTGTCTTCACATGTGCTGATTCTCTCAATTCATTATACACTATGTATTAGTTTGACAGGATATTCTGTTGGAAATTTTGGGTCTGTGTTCAGGAATATTCAATTTTGATCCCAGAAAGCTAGTAACTCTTCACAATTGATTTACCTTTATAACTTCTATTCCTTCTTTAGTCAACAGTAATGGTTAATATGTCTTTCTCTAAAGAAGTTGCGGCATATGTACTTAATGGAATACTATTTAATTATTAAAGTGTTGAAAAAGTGACTTCTACAAGATAAATGGAATGGTCGGTGATGATAATAAGCTGAATAAGTAGAAAGTGACTGAAAAGCATCACATAAAATACCAGGTGGTTTAGTGCTTAGGTAATATATATATATAGTAAATTTAACTGACAAAAATATAAAGATTAATATGCTGAAAACCATAGTGGTCCTAGAGAAAATGGGAGAAGTACAGTAGAAGAAAGAAATGGCTGAGTATCATTTTGATAATGTGATGGCACTTGAATTTTTGGTGGGTTCACTGTGCTTTATATATTTACAAAATTATAAATCAATACTTTATATTTTGATGGAATTTTAAACCAATGATAAACCTATAAAACTGTATTTTAGATAGATTATCTTATAATGAAGAATATTTGAGCCAAATTTCCAAAAAGGATATTCACATATTCACAATATCCTGTGTGTAAGCAGTGTACGGCTGTTGTTTATCAAACTATTTGTGTGGCAAACTATTTTAGAACAAGAATGTAGTGGGTTACATAGAATTCCAATCAAAATTAAAATCCCAAATTATTATTCAAAAACAAATGTGCACTTTGAATTAGTTAAAATAAGCTCATCCTAAGTAAGAGTGAATGCTAGTCTAATAGCTAGTGTGCTTATAAGAAGTGGAGAGACTGGACAGAGTGAAACAACATGGAGCAGTGGCTCTCATGGGAGAATGTGGCCCTAATGGCAGAGGCAGAGACTAGGATTGGGGGATATGTGCCAGTTTTCTTTTTCAGAGTCATCTGACAAGGCAGTAATAGATTCTCTTAAAGCCCTCAGAGTGTGCCAGAATGTGAACATCTTGATTTGGGGCTTCTGGTCTTTAGAATGTGAAATAATACATTTTTGTGGTTTTTTTAGGTCATTGCTTGACACAAACTCTCCAGAAACAGTAATAAGTGAAAGTAAAGGTTCATTAGAGTTCAGTACTGAGGCCCCTTGGGCCAAAGTGATTCTGAGAGCCATATGTCTCATTCACACACACATTATATACTCTTCCTTAAACAGGCTGGAGGAGACATGATCACATTCTTGCCTTATTTGAAGCAAAGCACATTTGCAGAAGCAAAATGTGGCAGAAAGAGCTTCATAACAAGCTTTTGAGGGACATCATGTTTTATTCCAATTTGGGGGGTCTAAGTTTGGATACACAGTTGGGAAGATTTCTTTTCAAGGCTAGAGTTTTACATCACACCATTTCTGAGATTTTGTTACCCTCGACCTAAGGTACTAATGCAATGAATGCAATGTTGACTATTTTAAAATAATATGCATTATAGACATTATATTATATTACATTATATTATAGACATTGCTTTTATCTATTGATCTAAGTATTGTTGCAGATATTTCTGTGACAGATTCAGAAGTTTATATATTTTTTCTTTTATTTTTGTTTTGTTTTATGTTGGGTCCAGACCTAGCAGTGCTGAGGGCTTACTCCTTCCTTTGCACTCAGGTATCACTCCTAGTGGGCTCACATATTGAATGTGGGCTCGCAATATGGTATTGACTATGTTGAATGTTGAGGATCAAACCTGGATCATGTGTCATACAAATGCATTATTCACTGCAGTAATACTTAGGCCATAGCAATTTATTTTCTAAGTTAAGAGTGCTTAGAGTTTTTCATCTCTATGAAAATTTGCTCCATAAAAATGTGTATCCTTGTATAACTATGCACTTTCATTAGTTAATGAGTTTATCTTTATATTCTTAATATTGATAGTTCAAATTTTTAGATGTGAAAACAAGAAGTAAGGAATATTCGTATATTTCTCTATTATAACTTAACTGTGCACTAATCTCTCCTACTACCTATAGATTGATCTTACAAAGATAGAGTACAGTGGATAACACCCATGTCTTGCAGATGGCTAATGGAATACCCTAGAATGCACACAAAAATCCTGAGCCTCACTAGGAGTGATTCCTGAGCAAAGAATAGTTAGCACCAGCAGTTGTGGCCCCAGATTTTCTTGCTCAAAAAAATATAAAAAATTGAAATTGAAATATTGGAATAGTATTTAACTTTCATATTATAAAATAATGTATAAGACAATATAGTATTTATCAATAAAGACAATACTTAAAACAGTACCTGCTATATAACACATATAAATATATAACATATAATTTTTTTGATATATGATATGTGTAGAGAGGGAAAGAGAATGGTAGATACATTTATCTATATCTATATGAGGCACAATCTTGATTATTTATTAAATTGTATTCATATATATTTAAAAATAAATATTAATAGAAACAAATCCTTTTATTTTGACAACCTAATTTATGTTATGTAAGGAGAGTGGTAAAAGTTCTTTAGCACTTTGATTGTGGTGGAGGTAAAATAAAGTTATACACTATAAGCACCAATATTGACATTGATCTACTGTTATGATTAAATCCCAACAATCATGCATTGTTTAAAAATAAATTCTGTCTTTATTGTATAGATCAGTTAAAATCTTTAGCAATATCCAACTCAAATATAAAAGTAATTTTTATTTCAGAATCATGGATAGTTCTCATTCCTGATGATCATATTTCTTCCAAGAAGTGGTTTTTGTTTTAGTTTTCGATCTTGTTCAAGAGCTAAAGATACCATTAAATGGAACTATATTATATCATGTCTCAATATAGTTCTTACAGTAACTATGCAAAAACACCTAGATTATATTTATTTCTTTCATCTTTTTTCCTTTGTCAAAAAACTTCTTCCATCCTTATTGTCTTCCTTCCTCCCAATTTTACTCTCTTATATTTCCCTCTCCTTCCCTCATCCCTCATGTTTCATCTTTCCTTTCTTTTCAATAATAAATTGAGATTCAACATTTTATTATGTAGAAAATGCCTACTGAAACATGTACACTAGGCTCAGTATTAGGGAAAACTGATTCATGTACAATCACAGCCATTATTAAGCACATTTAATTGGGACAAGTCATTTAATTACTATGGATGGTAGCTTCATTACTTATTCATTCGGTTATTTATTTTACAAATATACTCAAGAACCTGCTAGTGCTGGTAGGTGAAGACACACTAGTAAACCAGAGCGATGCCGCAATTGCTCCCATGAGATGTTAATATTATTGTGGAGAAATATTAAAATAAAAATTCAATGATTTCTTTATTGTTGTAATAAATCTAAAGTAGGGCAGTAAAATAGCAAGTAGCAGAGATGTTGTCTCAAACTAAAAAGTTAGAGAACACTTCTTTTTTTTTTTTTTTTTTTTTTTTTTTTTTGGTTTTTGGGTCACACCCGGCAGTGCTCAGGGGTTACTCCTGGCTCCATGCTCAGAAATTGCTCCTGGCAGGCACGGGGGACCATATGGGACGCCGGGATTCGAACCGATGACCTTCTGCATGAAAGGCAAACGCCTTACCTCCATGCTATCTCTCCGGCCCCAAATAATTTGAGCTGATTTTTTTTTTTTTTTTTTTTGGTTTTTGGGCCACACCCTGTGACGCTCAGGGGTTACTCCTGGCTATGCGCTCAGAAGTTGCTCCTGGCTTCTTGGGGGACTATATGGGACGCCGGGGGATCGAACCGCGGTCCGTCCTAGGCTAGCGCAGGCAAGGCAGGCACCTTACCTCCAGCGCCACCGCCCGGCCCCTAGAGAACACTTCTTAAAGGAAGTGACATTGAATCTGGTATTTGAAATATGATTAAAAGTACTTCATACAATAGGGGCTGGCGAGGTGGCGCTAGAGGTAAGGTGTCTGCCTTGCAAGCGCTAGCCAAGGAAGGACCGCGATTTGATCCCCCGGCGTCCCATATGGTCCCCCCAAGCCAAGGGCGATTTCTGAGCGCTTAGGCAGGATTTAGTAACCCCTGAGCATCTAACGGGTGTGGCCCGACAAAAACAAAAAGAAAAAAAAGTAATTCATACAAAATGATGACAAAGGAGAAGTTCTAACCAAATGAATAGTATTTTGGAAAGTTCAGATGCTTCATAGAAATTTAGCTAGAGGCCATCTGTTGTTAGAGTAATACCTAGAAGTTGATAAATAGAAAGAGAATGGTTTATTGAGTAGACAGGGATTTGTTTAGACAGAAGTGTAGAGAAGATTTTTCAACAATGTGTCAATGACCTAACTACAATATGGAAAATGAAAAAGGACATTTCACTGCATACCACACTTGTTTGAGTGATTTTATGACTTAGTTTTCTTTAAAAACAAACCAAACATTATTCACTTTTTTTTTTTTTTTTTGATGCTCAGGGGTTACTCCTGGCTACATGCTCAGAAATTGCCCCTGGCTTGGGGGGACCATATGGGATGCTGGGGGATCGAACCATGGTCCTTTCCTTGGCTAGCGCTTGCAAGGCAGACACCTTACCTCTAGCGCCATCTTGCCGGCCCCATTTTTTCTTTTCAAATTTTTCATTGTAATTATGGGAAGAAGGAGACACTGTAAGCAGAAATATTTAAGGAACCCCTTAATCAGTATCAGTAGCATCATCATTATTTAGAAATAAATATTTGATATCAGCTCTTTACTAGGATAGCTGATCATTTACTTCCATATAAATTGTTTATATATTTAGACATTGAACCCCTAGTTGACCCTGAAGCCTGGTCTCATCTGATGGTAGTTGATAGGTTGCATGATATACTTTCTGGGGAAAGATTCTGAAGCTAAAACATTAACAAGAGAACACTGTCTCCTCATATATTGAGATGACTCCTTAAGAATTCCTCAAATCCTCTCTCCCTACAATTTATTGTAGGTTAAATAATTTATTGTAGGTTAAATAGCTGGGACCAGGGAGACCGAATGAACTTTTAAGATTTTAGTTTGTTTAATTAGTACTTAAGA
This sequence comes from Suncus etruscus, assembly GCF_024139225.1. NCBI lineage: Eukaryota > Metazoa > Chordata > Mammalia > Eulipotyphla > Soricidae > Suncus > Suncus etruscus. The sequence continues at coordinate 5,428,519 of NC_064852.1, forward strand.
ATTTTTTTTATTTTTGGATATTATTTACCATATAAAATAAAAGCTTTATCAAAAAACATCCTTTTATATTGAATTAAAGAAACTCAAATCTAATTTTCAACCTCTGATCTTTTACTACAGATTTGTTCTCACTAAAAAAGAAAAGCTTTTATGGATTTGGTCGCTACTTTTTAATAGGTCTTACCATGATCATTTGCTTTGAAAACTGCGGTCTATAAAATTTGACACAGTGGCTTTAAGAAATGCCTGCTGAGTCAAACTTTTTTCTTCGTTTTCTAAGAATTTTGTCTTTTTGTTGTTGTTTTTTGTTTTTGTTTGATTTCGTTTTTTGAGTCACACTAGGCAGCATTTTGGGGTACTCTGGCTCCATGCCCAGAAATCGCTCTTAGCAGGCTTGAAGGACCATATGGGATGCCAGGATTCGACTCACCGACCTTCTGAATGCAAGGCAAATGCCTTACCTTCATGCTATATCTCCGGCCCAGAATTTTCTCTTTTTACAAAAAAAAAAACATTCAAAGCTAATTAAAAAAAAGACAACTAATCAAGATATGTGAATATATCCCAACATAATTAATCCAACAAGGGTCAATTTGCTTGCCTCAATCAGCAGAACAATCTACCTAACCCATAGCCTGTGAGAAATTAAAGAACATTGTTATTCTTAGACATTTCATTTTATAATAGCTTGTAATTATCATTAACAGATACAAGTATTATATATTATCAGAAACATCATATACATATTTTATTAGAATTCCTTATATTTCTACTTGTTTTTTGAAATAAGACACCAATAGTTTTTGTTTGCTTGTTTTGTTTGGGGGCCACACCCAGAAATGCTCAGAAGTTACTTGTGGTTCTGATTCAGGAATTATTCCTAATGGTGACCTGGGGAAAATTTTGGGTGTCTGGGAATGAACTCAGTTAGCTGCCTGCAAAAGGATTTGACCCTACCTTCTGTGCTATCTCTGAATTTCCCCAAAATAAAACTACTATTAATATCATCTATGAGCCATCTGAAGAAACTAGAAGAAAGAGTATTGATTATTGGATTCCTATTTAGAATTTGTTAGAAATAGCTTCATATTTAGCCTGAAACTGAACAAAATTAAAATCTCTGTGCCAAAAAAGTTAGTACATAAAAGTTAATATACTGGAAAATTCTCCAAGATGGTAGAATCAGTCTATGTTTGGCTGTCCAATTGAGTAATCATTACTCACACATGGCTAAAAATAAATTAAATAGAATATTAAAATTTAAAATTATTTAGAAATATAAGAGTTATTGTCTTGATAATATTAACCACATTTACTTTAATAACCACATGCATCTGATGACCACTGGAGAGTAAAACACAGTTGTTGCTTTTGTTGTTGTTGTTTTGGTTTTGTGCCATATCTGGTGGTGCTCAAGTGTTACTCATAGCCTTCCACTCAGGAATCACTCTTAGGAAAATTTAGAAAACAGCATTGGGTTCAGGGTGCCAGAAATTAAATTGAAATCAACAACCTTTTATACTCTCTTTTTCAGCCCAGGCCTGAACATATTTGAAATGTCAGTGGCCTCATTAAAGCTTCTTCTTAATATCTAGTTGGTCTGTAGTTTACCCATTTATAAATTCCAATCTATATATTAATTATATATTTAATTCCCAGTGCTCTGAAATTTTGAATACGATATTCACAATTTAGAATCAAGATAAGTATAGAACACAAACAGTTTGAAGAACTTCTTTGAGAAGCTGGAAAAATAGTACAGGGATTGCATGTGTTCAGTACTGGTATGATTTGTAATACTTCACATGGTTGATCCAAGGGTGACCCCTGAGCACAGAGCCAAGAGTAAGTCCAAGCATTGCCAGGTGCAGTCAAATCTACTCCAAATATAATTGTGACAAATTTAAAAGCAGTGACAAGTCGGGACCACCTCCAATGATCCCTTGTTTACAAGAGCATTGATTTTTTTTTCAGAAAGATAGAAAAAATAAAAGTTATAAAGATTTTAGTTCATTCTTTGATCTTCTTCCACTGAGTTGCACTCAATCTTAGGAGCAGAAAGCTTCCGTGTTTTGAATTACTTGCTTGAACACTGGGTTTTCTGAACTTTTTCACTGTGTGAATTATTTCCTGCAGATGTCTGCAACTGGAACTAATCAGACAGGGAATGGGAACTGCCTTTCCTGTTTGGGAGCTTGGTGGGAATCAAATCTCAACCAATGTCCTAGAGAATGTGACTCTTCAGTATGGACAGACAGATGGATGGATGAATGATGGATAAATGGATGCATGCGCACATGGATGGATGTATAAAAAGATGGACAGATGGATGGATGGATGAATGGATGGATGGATGTATGGATGGATGAATGGATGGATGGATGCATGCACAGATGGACAAACGAATGGATGGAGGGACATAGAGATGGATGGATTGATGATGGGTAGATGATGAAATAAAGCAGGAAAAATTGGTTGATGGATGGATTTTGGAATGAAGAATATATAAACTAGAGGATGGGGAGAGATGAATATATAGATGAGGGGATGAAAGGGCAGATGTATTAACAAAAGGATTAATGGACAAAGATTCAGGAGATAGATTCAGGAGATAGAGTCAGAAGATAGATTCATGTGGGCAAGGAGATAGGTGGATGAGTGTAAGGATGGATGAATATATGATTGGATGGATGGATGGTTGGGTGAGTAAGTGGGTGGGTGGTGTGTGGGTGCATGGATGGATAGAGGGATGGGTGGAGAGAGCAAGGATGCATTTGTGGACAGATTGGTGAGTGGATGATGGATGGTTAGATAAATGGTTAACAGATGAATGGATAGGTGGATGGGTGGTTGGGTGGAAGGATGATGGACTGATGCATTAATGGATGGATGGATATGTGGGTGGATGGACAAACAGATGAACATTCCCAGTGGGGACTGAGGTGATGATCTGGGCATGCAATTTGAAGGCTCAGGAAAGAAGGCAAGGGATGTGGCTCAGTGGTGAAGTACTTTTCTCCCATGCATGAGATGTGTTTGATCACACACATCTGAGAAAAGGAAAAGTTTTTGGGGTTCAGCTATAAAGCAGCACTCTTTTCTCATGTCAGCTGGGGCTACTCCCATATAGCTGCTGCTGAAACACTGCCTCTTCCTTCCAGTTCACTGCTACTTTATGTTACCAAATCAGAATAACCAGGCAGTAAATGTGTGCCCCAAAATCCTTCTACTCGAAACTTGGGTGGAAATAACTTGTTGCCACATATGAACTTAATCATGGTGGACCAGATAAAGATTTGAAGGGTTAAGGGCTTCACCTTAATCTGCATGTGGCCAACCCCAGTCCTGTCCACTGCATCCCTAATAAAAAGAAAAAAAAGTTATAAAGATTTTTCTACAAATAATAAATAGAATAACTGATGGTATGCATGGATGAAAGATGGAAGCATGGTAGATTATTGTATGTATATATAAATGGATGCAAGATAAACAGTTGGAATACAGCAATAGATAGATGGAAGTATAATAATTTCAAATTCTTAGAAAAAAGTTTGAATCAGGATTAATAACTTCCAGACTCTACTTTGTTCAAAAATATTTTCAAAGTTAAGCTCAGCTTCTCCTTTCATGGCCATGTTAAAAAATGTAAATAATTACTTAAATAATTTAAAAATGTAAAGGAATTTCAGTGGTCAGACTATGCTTAGATACCTCATATCAAACAAAATAATATATTCTTCGTTCAACAAATTGAATGTCTTGAATTATACTTAAAGAATGATGAAATACTACTAGTAATATCAATAAAGTAATATAACTATTCTATTGAAGCATGGTCAGCATGTCATCCAGAATTCAATTAGGGAATTTGTACATACTGTGAAATGACTGAAAGATTCAGAATATACAGTCTATCTAATCTGTTTCTGTTAGATTTCATTAATCATGAATATTATGATGTTCCAGCCTGTGATTTGGAAATGAAAAAGTGAAAGACTTACTTTTCTTTCCAGGCATCCCAACAGTTTTTAAGTGTCACACTGATGTTCATTAATATTTTTAATTTTATCATAGAACTATCAGGAAGTTTTTTATTTTTAAGACTGGTTGAGTTAGCTACAGTGTTTTTGGAACTAGAGATAGAATAGGAGTAAGTTGCTTGCCTTGTATGTGGCCAATCCTGGTTCTCTAAATAGGTCTGAATAAAGCCCTTTGAGCACAAATTAGTCATAAACACTCCCAGGTGTGACCCCAAAACAAAACCAACCAAAATCTGCCAACCAAACTAGAAAGTATGGTCATTTTTGTTTCTCAATACTGAGTATGTGACTATTATTGCTTAACTATAATTTGATACTCTTGCCCTAAATGAGTTCAAGTCTTCATTCATTTAATATTTGGTTGAAGTCTGATAGTAGATCTCTCAAACATAACATAAAGTGATCAAAAAGTCCTATGTAATCAACCCTTACAATTGAGAAGTCAAACTTTGAACAAATTATTGGTGTCTGGTCAATTTATACTGGGCTCAAGTTTAGTATGCATGAAAAATTGAAAACAACTGACAAGATATTATGCACTTGAAATCCAAATTCAAAATATTCTGACTTCAAGGAATGAGTAGTCTCATTTCCACTGGTATCCAAGGGAATTAATAGGTAGAGAAGCATTGATAGGATTTTTCTTCTGATGAGATATAAAGCAACACAAAGACTAGATCTATGGCCTGAGAGTGAAGAAATAATGCAAACAGAGAAATTGAGAGTAGCATTTGAAATAAAGATGTGTATATATTAGCCACATATTTAAGTGGCAGAACCAAGATTCATTGCAGAATTGGGCCTACCTCAGCTTATTTTAAGATTGCCTTTTCAGGTATTCATTGACTTCCCTCATCTGGGGTGAAACTTAGATAATAATGTGTACCTCACAATATAGTTCTAAGACATAATGAAAGAGTATGTGGAAATAACTGCTACAGGAGAGACCACAAAATGGTTTTCTGTCAAATAACATCACCTGACTTATGGGCTTTATTTCCTGGAAAACAACTCTCAGCCCCAGTCTCACCTTTTTCGCCTTTCTTCTATACCTTATGTACTACCTTTATTCATTTCAGTTCCTTAGTCATAATAGAGCCTTATCTATAAAAGCCTTATCTAAGTGCAAGTAATACCAGGGAAGTAAAGTTCAACAGAATTTCCAGAGGCACTTTCTTTGCAGACTGACCACATTGCCCAGACAAGACTGCTACTTTAGTTCATTGCTTAAATAGCATGCTTAATTTAAATATCATTCTTAATTTATATGAATGATCGTCTACCTTTTGAACATTTATATCTCCCACTATCTGTTTTATTTCCATCTCTCTTCTTTATATGCTTTTGTTTTTCATTTATTGACCACAATTGCTCAGGAACTACTGACTTGTGACTTAGGACTGGTTCCAGTGGTACTTTAGGGACCATTTAGTGCTGAAGTTGAACGAGGGGCTTCTGTATGCTTCAGCTCTTTAAGTCATGTCACTATCTCTCCTCTTTTTCTATCATGAATTTCAATCTCACTATATTTCAGCCTTTTTACTTTATTTTTGTGGGGGGCCACACACTGTGACACTCAAGGGCTACTCCTGGCTATGCGCTCAAAAATCTCTCCTGGCTCAGGTAACCATATGTGATACCATTGATTGAACCCAAGTCCGTCTTGGGTAAGCCTCATGCAAACCAAACACCCCACTGCTGTGCTCTTACTCCAGCTCCATCCTTTACTTCATTTTGTTTTTGTTTTTGGGCCACACTCAGTGACGATCTGGGGTTACTCCTGGATATGCACTCAGAAATGTCTCCTGACTCGGGGGACTATATGGGCTTCCGGATATTGAACTCAGGTCCTTCCTGGGTTGGAAGCGTGCAAGGCAAATGCCCTACTGCTGAACTATCGCTCCAGCTCCTCTTTACTTCATCTTTAAGTCTTCATTTTACTTATGAATTTTATTTTTTCTTTGATGATCCCCTTCTCATCTCCCCTTATAAAACCATTATCTCCAACTCTTTCCTTTCCTTTTTATCCCCTCTAATTTTTTTCCTTTATTTTATATACACTCCTCCTGCACTCTCCATCTTTACATTCTAGTTCTACAGTTTCCACATTTCATTTCATGGAATCTGAAAGAAGCATGCCTCGGAGAGCAGACAAGTTGTCTCAGATTGCTTTTGGTTTCTGATATGGGCCCATGGAGACTGGACTGGAGTCATAGGAGGATGAGTAATGACAAGGATATGATATATTTGCCACAGCACACTAGCAACAGAGGAAAGTTTAAAATAGAATTTGAAAAGCAGAGGTGGTCCAAACCTAGAATAGATGGCCTCAAAGCACTGCTGATTTTTAAATGTGATTTTCTTTGCCAGAGGGTTGGGGTGAGGTTACACAAACTTCCACGTAGGTTCATCCTCCTTCTGAAATGTAATCACAGAGCAGCAGCATCATGAAAATAGAAACAGATCATGAGTCCATTTGTCATTACATAGGATGTGGCTAATCAGAGCATCCCTGAGTGATAGCCAGAGAACAGGAACATTAGAGCAAATTTGCTGGAGCAATGCAACAATTAATTTCAGGGTCAAAAAAGAGGACAGTCTGGTTTCCATGACTTGTGATGAGGCGTATGACTCAGAGGGGTTTACATTTTCCTGAAATGTGGCCACGGATGACTCTAATTTTGACAGAAAAGCAGGCTGCTGCCTCTTATCAGTTGAAAGAATGATTTGGACAAATGTCTCAGGTCACTTTCAAGTTTCCCCAGTTAAGGGCCACCCAAGGTGGCTGAGTTGGTATGGGACAGATCAAGATCAGTCCAGTCCAATGTTCTTCTATTTTCTGCAATACCACTATCATGTTAGGAAACGAAAAAACGAATTACAGGAAAATTGCCAAATATGAAATTTGAAGAAAGACTCAGAGATGTAGGTTTGCATTGGTCACACTTTAAGATTCAAACAAATACCAGAAAATAAACAAAAGAAAGAAAAAAGGTAGATTATTCTGAGTAGGTATGGATGGGTCTCTATAGTTCTAAAACTTCTTCTCATCTACAGATTTCATTTTCAACAGAGACAGCTTAAATGTGCCAAGGAAGCTTATTTGTGTCACCAGATGAGTTCCTGACACCTGGACTACATTGATAGAAGGGTTAAGGTGTTAGTGTTTACTTGTCACTCCACGGTTCTCTGGTGCTTCAAACAAATCTACACACATCTGAGTCCAAATACCACTGTAGCACCTTCTAGCTGGTTTCTAATCTTAGTTTCTTCACTCAGGAAATGGGGAAAACAAACTTTAGATTACAATGTGTTTCTGTAAGAATTGAATAAGAAAATACAAATAGAATGATTGGCATAGAGGCTGAAAATGATAGTTCAATGAAATAGTTTCCTTTTGTTCTTACTACATTCGAGTGAAGCTAACAAGGAATAGATTTGTCACAAAACACAACAAAAGACACTAGCAACAAAAGGAGCTAGAAATGTATTGCTAAATAGAAGTTTTATTCTCTGCCATATATTTATTTGTAAGATATACATAAGTTTATAGGCAATATAAACAATACATAATCAGACTCATGAATTAAAATATGCTAATTCTATATACTAACAGGATTGAGCACATTCAATTCCATGTGTCTAGTGACTACTGTTCATAACCAGTAAAAAATCATATAGCCATACCAGATTTCTAGGAGGTAGCAGTAAAGTATAAGAACTATGAGTTACTGTTTCTCTAATCTACACAAAATCTTCAAGATACTTAGAAAAAAATTGTTTAGCAAGTATTTTCTAAGACTCTTGTTCAAAAGTCCAACTAGTCATCTTCACTCAGTTCTAAAAACCACTTCTTAATCATAGTTGACTGTGAGATCAAACACTTGAAAAAAGTAAGATATAAGTGTGATTTCAAAATGTGCACAACTGGTCTGAAGCTCTCAGATTCATAATAATTTAGCTTAAGCATTATTATATAGAAATTGTATCTAATTCGAAATAATAAAATAAGGGGAAGTTAATTGTCACACAGAGATGAGCTAGAGCATAATACAACAGAAGTTATGCATAATTATAAATAATAAAAAGAAAAGGTTAATAGTCGCTTAGAGGTTATAAGGAAACACTCAACCATGTTTGAAAACTCTAGCACAGGGGCCGGAGAGATAGCATGAAGGTAAGGCGTTTTGCCTTTCATGCAAAAGGTCATCAGTTTGAATCCTGGCATCCCATATGGTCCCCCGTGCTTGCCAGGAGCAATTTCTGAGTTTGGAGCCAGGAATAACCCCTGAGCACTGCCGGGTGAGACCCAAAAACCAAAAAACAAAAAACAAACAAAAAAAAAAAAAAGAAAAAGAAAACTCTAGCACAAACAAACAAAACAACAACAACAACAAAAAACTCCCTGAAAAATCCTGGTACACAAAGCAAAAACAAAGAACAAAAAACAAAAAACAAACAAAAAAAAAAAAAACCAAGGTAAACAGATCTGAAACAAAGTTAAGTCAACTAACCCCAATGCTCACAGAAATCTAACTTAAATTACAACTAAGACTCTCTCAGAAATGGAACTTTCACTCAGAAATGGAACTTTGAATATTTTTTTATTTATTATTTATTTGCTTTGGGGCCACATCCAGCTATTCTCACAGTTAATCCTGGGTCTGGCCTCAGAAATGACTCTTGAAATGGCTGGGAGGGCCATAAGTGATGCTAAGGATTGAGCCAGGTCAAGTGTATGCAAGGCGAACTCACTACCTAGTATCTTTGTAGCCCCCAAATGGAATATTATACCAGTCAATTGCCAAAACAGCACTGGTAATATCTTCAATATAAATATTCATTTATATATTTCATTCCTGTGCAATAATCAACCACCCTTTTTTGACCTCATATAATTTCTATGTTACTGCTATCTTCTTTCTTGGACCACTTTCCAAAGCTTGTTTCTGCCTGACAATTGGATGGTGCCTGATGTGAATCTATTTTCCTTTCAATAAACTCTTAAAAATGAGAATTCTAGACATCAGAGATAGGGCAAAGGATTGAAGCATATGCTTCATATGCAGGAACCCTATGGGATTCCCTGAACAATGATGGGACTTGATACTAGATAATGTTCAAAAAATTAAGAAAAAACACAAAATTAAATAAAAAGAAATATGCACATACCTTCTTTAATTGTGTGATTATATGTATGTATATTTGTAGAAGTTTATACAGAGTTATGCTCAAGCCTTTCTACTGGCTCTGCATTCAGGATCACTTCCTGAATCTATATGCATTACTGGGGATTGAACCAGGTAAGCAATGTGAAATGCCTTTAACGTGTACTATCTTTCCAGCCCCTCAGTTTATCAGTTAAAAAAGTCTGTATTGGAATAGGAAGCAGGAGACTATTTAGAGGGTCACCAGCAACAAAAAGAATTTAGTTGCAGTTTCCTGAGATTCCGGCCATTCTATTGTCTCTGAGGATGATGGATATATTGCTCTGGGGTCCTACAATTAAAGTTTCTGTGTTAGTTTTTAGATGTTCTTAAGCATTTTTCTTTTTCATAGTATGAATGAAAATGGCCAGAGTCAGACTTAACTCTGACTTTAAAAACGAAGCTTGACCTGGGTCTGATTGGATGCAATTTAGAAACCACTGTCTCAGATGTGGCACCAAGTGTAAAGTTCGAAGGATAAATAATGAGATTAACTTTATCATGTACATCTTTTTGTACATATAGGTATGTTTTTTGTAAGAATGTTATAAAGTGTGTGATTTTTCTCTCCCTCTGACTGGTTGTATAATGATACTTTGTAAGAAATTTTATTTAATTGATTTAAAAAACATTTATATAGCACAATTATATGCTCAGAAATATAAAAACTGGGGTTGGAGTGATAGCATAGTCAAAGGGCTTTTGCCTTGCGCAGTTGACCAAGGACTGAACTGGGTTTGATTCCTGGTGTCTCATATGGTCCCTCAAAGACAGGAGTGATTTCTGAGTGCAGATCCAGGAGTAACCCCTGACCATCACTGGGTGTGGCCCCAAAACAAAACAACAAAAAGATATAAAATCTCTTATAACCAAATTGATTTTAAGGTCATGTGACAGGATAATTTTCAGTAAATAAAGCTGAACTGTGCCTTTATAGTTTAAGTAAAGCACTTTAGACTTTTTTTTAGTATATTTTTATTCTACCTAAATCTAAACTTAAAGTTTTGTAAGATGACGTAAGTTGATAGCTATGTAATGTCTTGTGAAAAGTCTGTGATTGATCTATCCCTAATTGTTGGAAATCAATTAAATACACAAAAGCAAGAGTTTATAAATGAACTCTTCAATAATTACTATGCCTCGTGGCATATATATTTAAAAATAATTTTCAAAATTGATTTGACAACTTGACCCCTGAAAATACCCCGCTGAAAGATAAATATTCACTGATTATATCTAGATTAAATACTGAAACAATTATTATATGTAAGTGTACCGACTTTGGCCTTGCAACTACAAAGGAAACAAAATATGTGAGTCTATTCACAAACAAAATTTGTGCTATCTTATTTTTATTGAGGAAAAAATAACATCCTAAAAATTTGGAAATAAACAGTTGAAATTTGCCAAACTATGTGCAATGTATAAGTGTAGCAGTCAGACCTAAGTTGCCAAGTCTAAATGATATCTGATTGTTGTTTTTTCCCAATACCTCAGGGGTTTGAAGAGCCTCATTGGAAGCTGAATGGGTGGGTCACAGATGTTCCAACCTCTTCCCCACAGTCCATGCCACCTGGCACCACCTGGCCGTCTTTCCAAAGCCAGGTGGAAAGGCCCCCTCATTCCACAACAATCAGGGTCTGGATTGAAAGCTCTGAAGTAGGCAGCTGCCCTTTCCTGTGTTCTGTTTTCATTGCAATTGCTGCTGAGATAATCAGATGTTTGTTCCAAGTGATAATTTCTTGTTTGTTTTTTTTTTTTTTTTTACCAGGGCCATATGATGCCCAAGCTAGGCTATGGTTGGCAAGAGGATAATTCAGCAGGGTACCTAGTGACATCTGAGACTGAGGAGGCAAATTTGGCACAAGAAGTCAAACTTTTAGCCAACACTGAGCAGCAGGTAAGGTTCATTTATTTCTAATATTCAAGAGTGGGAGACAAGTCTCAGATCTCAAGCATTTACTCTGAGCATTAAGAGTTTTACTGTCTAAACCAGAAAGGCCATTGGATTAGGCTAAGGAAAACCAAGGTGCATCTTGGACAATTTATTCATCGTCTCTATGAGTTTTCACTGATTTGTCTGTATAACAGAAAGCTAATATACAGTTATGCCATGATCATTTAACTAGAAAATTTATCCATCTGTATAAAAATAGTTGTTACAGTTTTGTGAATACCACAAACAATAAACAATAATTATATTTATTTTACAGAACACTGTTAAATTATCTTTGAAATGTTCTCCCTTGTTGGCTTCTAGGATGTCAGGATCTCCTTCTTTCCACCCAATTGAATGGCTTTTTGATATATATATATATATATATATATATATATATATATATTTTTTTTTTTTTTTAAAGGCCATTATAATAACCTAGAATGTCCTCAAGAATATGACCTCTTTTTAATTTATTTATTTATTTATTTTATTTTTGGTTTTTGGGTCACACCCGGCAGTGCTCAGGGGTTACTCCTGGCTGTCTGCTCAGAAATAGCTCCTGGCAGGCACGGGGGACCATATGGGACACCGGGATTCAAAACAACCACCTTAGGTCCTGGATCGGCTACTTGCAAGGCAAACAACGCTGTGCTATCTCCTCGAGCCCTTTATCTTTCTTCTTATGTCCCTTAATCTTGGCTTCACTGGTCTTCTCTAGTCATATGATCAAATCCTTCTCAGCATGGTCTTTGAGTTCAGATTCTTTGTGTTTACCTGTCTTGTACCAGAAAAAATAAGTACACTCCAGAGAAATCTGCATGTCAGTGCCCTTACACTTTTGATCGATTTAAAAATTTTAAAAATGAAATCTTCCCTCTATTGCCACCCACCTATTTATTTTACAAAAGTCATTGGCATACCTTAGGTAACAGAATAAACAACATAGTGAGCTAATAACTATAATGCATAACTACTAAAAAATGGAGTCTTCATCCATGTGTGTTCCATGCAGTGTCTCCACTTCAAAAATATAAATCCTAATAGATAGTAGATGCTTGGAAAATATAAATATATACTAAATACAGATATGAATTAATGAAAGACAAAAGAATGCAAACTTTCCAATGAAGGTCCAAAATATATTGGCTATAATTGAAAATTTTAGAGTTATTTTAGCTGCAAAGATATGATACAGATTTAAAATATTTTAACAATTTTAGTCATAATTACAGTGTTTATTATTATTAATAGAGTTAGTAAAGTTGTTGTGGTATCTGCTACCAGTAATAAATAGACTCAATTCGAGGCTGATGGCACCTACTTTTCCCCCAATCATAGTATCAATCATTCAGTGTGAAAAAATGAATTTTCTCTGGTGGAGAAAATACCTTTCTTCCTTATGCACATTATGCACCACCAAATGTAACTCAAACACATTTGACAACACAATGAAAATATGTAGTTTCCTAACAGGGATCATAAAAGCCAGGGGAAGTTTATTAACATTTGCATATACTGTGGATTTCCCTGTGTACATTTTGAAAAAGATGTGTTATGCATTTGATCAGGCTTAGAAAAGCCACACAACAGAGGTTAATCTTGTTTTTCATTTCTCTCCTTTCCAAGGACAGTTCCAAAACACATTACATATATTTAATAAGCTGCACAATGCCCTTGTGAGCTGGGTAGAGATCTCAACATTATTGCACAAGGAGAGAGAGTAGTTTGCTGGAGAGACCAAATGGCCAAGTTGGGAATGCAACTGGGGTCCAAAATTCGTCATAGATGCATTAATTTACACCTCCTGGTAATTCGGCTTCCATTTTTAAGTGTACAAATCAGGTGGAGGGAGACTGAATTACCCTTTGTGATATAGATTTGTCTTACTATTATGCCTTTTAAATTGGTCTGGGACACAAATTCGATATACTTTCCCAGTACAGAAACAGTGTGGTCTGTTCTAGTGATGTCAACAATGAAGAAAGGATTAATACATTTCTAAATTGATTTCTGTAGTATTATAGTCACAATTACCAATTACTGAACAACTCACTTATCTCTTCTTCATTCCAAAGCCCTAGGCATCTTAGAAGTGGAAAAGTAAATGAAATTCAAAGATTCAGTTTATCATTAATATGGATTTAAAATAAAACTTAGACCTCCTAACCTATGATCCTAGATTTTTTCCTCAGTTCTAGTTACCAGATAATCAGGGATAATTTTCTTTCATTCTATGTAGAATTAAAGCAGTTTTGGAGTGGAGTTTCTCAGAACAAGGATATGTTAATCAAATATAATGCAAATATCTATAAACTATTCATTATATATAATAAAATATGCATAGTTCTAATTATTGTGCCCTCTATTTCTGGTAAAGGGGAACAAAACGTCACTTGGCATTATCCTTTTCTCCCAGAAAAAAAATGTCAGAAAAAAATTTCAGAGTCTTATTCAACCTAAATAGCTCTATTTTCATGGTTCACATACAAATACAAAATACAGCAATCTACTAGACTAGATCAGTTATCCAATATACACCTTTTAAAGAAGAACCATAAATAAAGGTTAGAATAAGAACATGGTCTGAGAATGGAGGCTCTTGCTAAATAAAACTCTACTACTCATTTTGTAAGAATATATTTTACATTTTTATTATAAGATTAGTTGGTTTGATTAAGCCTTTATTAACAAATTTAATTCCTACTTATTAAAATATTAGCTTAGATCATAAAAAGTATTTTAAATTTCCAACATGGTAAATTTAAGTAATTATGACTAATATTAAAGGCGAAAGCACAGTTCTGTCAGGAAATATTCTAGTACATGCTATTAAAAATCTAAAGAACATTTATAAAAATGCATTTAAATAATTGTAAAATTAGACCTGATGTATTCACTTACCAATCATTTTGGTAATAATCCTAGAACTTTTTTAGGGGGGTGGTGAGGGGTATGGGCTACAATTGACCTTGCGCAGGGGTTGCTTCTGGTTCTGCACTCAGAAATTACTCCTGGCAAGCTCAGGGAACCATTTGGAATGCGGGTAAAGGGATCAAACCCAGATTGGCAGCATACAAGGGAAATGTCCTACCCATTGTGTTATCACTTGAGCCCTCCAGCACTGTTTATTATTTTTATTTTTAATCTTTATTCTTGAACTTTGTTTATACTTTTTTTCTTTATTTAAACATCTTGATTACAAATATGATTGTGATTAGGTTTCAGTCATGTAAAGAACACCCCCTTCACCAGTGCAACATTCCCACCACCAATGTCTCAAATCTCTCTCCATACCACCCCACCCTGACCTGTACTCCAGACAGGCTTTCCAGTTCCCTCATTCATTCACATGATTATGTTAGTTCTCTGTGTAGTTATTTCTATAACTGCACTCACCACTCTGTGGTGAGATTCAATAAGTGAGCTGAAAGTTCCAGACCTCCTCTCATTGTCTCTGAGGATTGTTGCAAAAATGACTTATTTTTCTTAAAACCCATAAATGAGGGAGAGTATTCTGAGTCCCTCTCTCTCCTTCTGACTTATTTAACTCAGTGTGATAGATTCCATGTACATCCATGTATAGGAAAATTTCAGTACTTCATCTCTCCTGACAGCTGCATAATATTCCATTGTGAATATGTACCAGTTTCATTAGCCATTCATCTGTTGAGGGTCATCGTGGTTGTTTCAAGAGCCTGGCTATTGTGAGTAGTGCTGAAATAAAAATAGGTGCGAGGAAGGGGGTTTTGTGTTGTATTCTTGTGCTCTTAGGGTATATTCCCTAGAAGTGGAACAGCTGGGTCGATTGGGAGCTCAATTTCCAGATTTTGCAGGAATCTCCATATCGCTTTCCATAGAGGATGGACTAGACAGCATTCTCAGCAGCAATGGATAAGAGTTCCTTTTTTTCCACATCCCGCCAGCACTGATTGTTCTCATTCTTTGTGATGTATGCCAATCTCTGTGGTGTGAGATGGTATCTCATCGTTGTTTTGATTTGCATCTCACTGATGAGGATTAGTGATGAGGAGCAATTTTTCATGTGCCTTTTGGCCATTTGTATTTCTTTTTTTATCAAAGTGTCTGTTCATTTCTTCTCCCCATTTTTTGATGGGATTAGATGTTTTTTTCTTGTAAATTTCTGTAAGTGCCTTGTATATTTTGGATATTAGCCCCTTATCTGATGGGTGTTTGGTGAATAGTTTCTCCCACTCGGTGGGTGGCTCTTGTATCCTGGGCACTAATTCTTTTGAGGTGCAGAAGCTTCTCAGCTCAATGTATTCCCATCTGTTGATCTCTGCTTCCACGTATTTGGAAAGTGCAGTTTCCTCCTTGAAGATGCCTTTAGTCTCAATGTCATGGAGTGTTTTACCAACATGTTGTTTTATATACCTTATGGTATCAGGTCTGATATCAAGATCTTTAATCCATTTGGAACTTACCTTTATACATGATGTTAACTGGGGGTCTATGTTTGCTTTTTTGCAAGTGGCTAACCAGTTCTGCCAGCACCACTTGTTGAAGAGGTTTTCCATGCTCCTCTTAGAAGTTCTTGAACCTTTGTCAAAAATTAGGTGATTGTATGTCTGGGGAACATTGTCTGAGAACTCAAGCCTATTCCACTGATCTAATGGTCTGTCTTTATTGGAATACCACGCTGTTTTGATAACTATTGCTTTGTAGTACAGTTTAAAGTTGGGGAAAGTAATGCCTTCTATTTTCCTTTTTCCTAGGAGTGCTTTAGCTATTTGAGGGTGTTTATTGTTCCAGATGAACTTCATAAGTGTTTGATCCACTTCCTTGAAGAATGTCATGG
Source organism: Suncus etruscus (assembly GCF_024139225.1). NCBI lineage: Eukaryota > Metazoa > Chordata > Mammalia > Eulipotyphla > Soricidae > Suncus > Suncus etruscus. Next base: position 5,444,521 of record NC_064852.1, read on the forward strand.
GTATTTTTAAGGAGATCACATTAAATATGTATAATGCTATGGGGAGAATTGCTACTTTAATGATGTTAATCCTACCAACCCATGAGCAGGGTATGCATTTCCATTTCCATGTGTCCTCTCTTATTTCCTGGAGCAGGGATTTATAGTTTCCTTTGTATAGGTCCTTCATGTCTTTGGTCAAGTTGACTCCAAGATATTTGAGTTTCTGTAGCACTAATGTGAATGGGACTGCCTTCTTGACGTCCATCTCTTCCCTATCATTATTGGTGTATAAAAAGACCATTGATTTCTGTGTGTTAATTTTGTAGCCTGCCACCTTGCTATATGAGTCTGTTGTTTCATGAAGCTTTTTGGTAGAGTCTTTAGGATTTTCTAAGTAGAGTATCATGTCATCTGCAAACAATGAGAGCTTGAGTTCTTCCTTTCCTATCTGGATTCCCTTGATATCTTTTTCTTGCCTAATCGCTATACATAGTACTTCCAGTACTATGTTGAAGAGGAGTGGTGAGAGTGGTCAGCCTTGTCTTGTACCAGAAGTTAGAGGAAAGGGTTTTAGTTTTTCTCCATTGAGGATAATATTTGTCATTGGCTTGTGGTAGATGGCTTCAACTAGATTGGGAAAGGTTCCTTCCATTCCCATCTTGCTGAGAGTTTTGATCAAGAATGGGTGTTGGACATTATCAAATGCTTTCTCTGCATCTATTGATATGATCATGTGATTTTATTTTTTTGTTGTTGTTCATGTTGTGTATAATGTTGATAGATTTACGGAAGTTAAACCATCCTTGCATTCCTGGGATGAAACCTACTTGGTCTTAGTGTATGATCTTCTTGATGATGCATTGGATTCTATTTTCCAGGATTTTGTTGAAGATCTTTGCATCTGCATTCATCAGGGATATTGGTCTGTAATTTTCCTTTTTGGCAGCAACTCTGTCTGGTTTTGGTATCAAGGTGATGTTGGCTTCATATAAGCTGTTTGGGAGTGTTCCCATTTTTTCAATTTCATGGAAGAGCCTGGCTAGGATTGGTAGTAGCTCCTCTTAAAAGATTTGAAATAATTCATTAGAAATCCATCTGGGCCTGGGCTTTTTTTTTGGTCAGATATTTGATTACAGTTTCAATTTCCTCAATAGTGATGGGGGTGTTTAGATATGCTACATCCTCCTTACTTAACTGTGGAAGGTTATACTTGTCCAAGAATTTTTTCATTTCTTCTAGGTTCTCACATTTAGTAGCATAAAGTTTCTCAAAGTAGTCTTTTATTACCCTTTGAATCTCTGCAATATCTGTCGTGGTCTCCCCCTTTCATTACTAATATGGGTTATCAGGTTTCTCTTTCTCTTTCTTTTTGAGTTTTGCCAATGGTCTATCAATCTTGTTTATTCTTTCAAAGAAGCAACTTCTGCTTTCGTTGATCATTTGGATTATTATTATTATTATTTTTTTTGGTTTTCTACTTCATTGATTTCTGCTTTCAGCTTTGTTATTTTCTTCTGTATCCTTAATTTTGGTTCCCTTTGTTGGTCATTTTCTAATTTTATGAGCTGCGTCATTAAGTTATTCAGGTATGCCCCTTCTTCCTTCCTGATGTGTGCTTGTAGAGCTATAAATTTTCCTCTCAGGACCACTTTTGCTGTGTCCCATAGATTCTGGCAGTTTGTGTCTTCATTAACATTTTTTGCAGGAAATTTTTGATTTTCTCTTTGATTCCGTCTCAGACCCACTGGTTGTCAGTAACAGGTTCTCCAATTGTTAAAGTTTTTCTTTTGTGTGCCTTTGTAGTTCACATCTAATTTTAGAGCCTTGTGGTCAATAAAGGTAGCCTGCAAGATTTTTATCCTCTTGATTTTATGGAGGTATGCTTTATGTGTCAGCATGTAGTCTATCCTGGAGAATGACCCATGTACATTGGAGAAGAATGTGTATCCAGGTTTCTTTGGGATGGAGTGTCCTATATATATCTACTAGTCCTCTTTCTTCAATCACATTTTTCAGCGCTAGTATGTTTTTGTTGGTTTGAGTCTGGTTGACCTATCAAGGGTTGATAGTGCCTTGTTGAGGTCTCCCACCATTATTGTGCTATTATTGATGTCTTCTTTCAGATTTGTCAGTAATTGTATTAGATAATTTGTTGGTCTCTCATTGGGTGCACATATGTTTAATAGTCTGATTTCTTTCTGTTACACATATCCCTTGATTAGTACATAGTGTCCATCTTTGTCACCTACCACTTTTCTGAGTATAATGTTGGTGTTATCAGATATTAATATGGCCACCCCAGCTTTTTAAGGGTGTTCTTTGTTTGGATGATTTTCCTCCAGCCTTTGATTTTGAGTCTATATTTGTTCTGACTATTTAGGTGAGTTTCTTGTAGGCAGTAGAAAGTTGGATTCATCTTTTTGATGCATTTTGCCACTCTTTGTCTTTTAATTGATGAATTTAGTCCATTGACATTAAGGAGATGATTGTCATAGGAGTTAATGTTATCTTTGTAGATACGTTTGCTGTGTTTGTTGGTCTCTCTTGTCTTAAAGTATACTTGTCAGTTTTTCCTTTAAGGCTGGTTTTTCATCTGTGAAGTTTTTGAGCTGTTGTTTATTCATGAAGCTATGTATCCTTCCTTCAAACCTGAACATGAGTCAGGCTGGGTGCAGTATTCTCGGTGAGGCATCCATTTCCTTCAGTCTTGTCACAATATCCCACTACTGTCTTCTGGCCTTGAGAGTTTCTTGTGACATGTCTGCTGTAAGTCTTAGGGATCCTCCTTTGAATGTAATTTTTCTTTTTGATCTTGCTGCTTTCAGTATTCTATCTCTATCTGTGGGGTTTGTCATTGTAATGAGGATGTGTCTTGGAGTGCTTTTCTTTGGGTCTCTTTTAGCTGGTACTCTTTGGGCATGCAGAATTTGATTGCATGTAGTCTTTAACTCTGGGAGTATCTCTTTGATGATGTATTTGACAGTTGATTCTTCCTGGGGTTCTCCTACCTGGGCCTTTGGGACTCCAATGATTCTTATGTTGTTTCTGTTAAGTTTATCAAATACTTCTATTTTCATTTGTTCGCAGTCCTTGAGTAATTTTTCCATTGCCTGATCATTTGTCTTAAGGTTCTTTTCCAATTTCTTCTGCTGTGTTGAGTTTTTCTGCATCTCATCTTCTAGTACGCTGATTCTCTCCTCAGCTTCTGTTACCCTGCTGGCAAGACCATCCACTGAGGTTTTCAGTTGAGCTACCATGTTTTTTCAGATTTGTTATATCAGTTTGGATTTTTTTGATTTCTGTCTTTGTGTTCTGTTCAGATCAATCTATGCTTTCTTTGATTTCTACAAGCATCTTCCATGTTTCTATTCTAAATTCCTTATTCGAGAGGTTAATCAGATGGATGTAATTTTTTAGGTCATCCGAGCTACAGTCTTCATTCTCTGTTGATGGTGTTTGCCTGCGAGGTTTCCCCATTGTCACACTTGTAGTGTGGTTTTTCCTGCATGTTGTGGTGGGGTTCATTGGTAAGAAAGAGTGTGAGGCCGCAAAGCTGCCTCTAGTTGACAGTTATTGGGGGTGTGCTGCTCTAGCTTCCCTTAGCAGCGGTGCTCTTCTGCTGCCTCTACTTGACAGTTTTTTGGTGGTGCGCTGCCTAGGCCTCTGAGGAGAGCTTCAGGTATTCAAGAAACCCAGACAGGCACAGGAAAGATTTCCCTTAAAGTCCTCAAAGTGATCAAAGGCACAGCAGGGTGGAGTCTCCGCAGGGCAGAGGGCTCAGCTTATTGTTTGGCGACCCCCACAGCCAGACTTTACTTACTCACTCGCTGGGCAGCTTCAGAATGCAGTTTTTTGGGGGGTGCACTTCCTAGGCCTCTGAGGAGAGCTTCAGGTATTCAAGAAACCCAGACAGGCACAGGAAAGATTTCCCTTGAAGTCCTCAGAGTTAAACATTTTTTTGATCTCAGTTTTTTAAGGTAATACTAGAGAGTTTCTAGTACCAATATTTGTAGAGTGGATGGTCATGGAATATTTAAGAGGTTCAACTACTCAAACAGTATATCTGGCTTCACATTTGGGGTTTAAGTTAATTCTATTTATATTGATTATACAGATATAATATTAAATAAATGTTTTCAAAAGTGAGAAATCCTTTTTTTACTGACTTCTCTAGAAGAATGTAACCTACTATTTCCACTTGAGTATCAACCCCCTTTGTTTCCTTCTTATATGTGGAGACACTCACCAGACTTTCTCATGACATAGAAAAACTTGGCCAAGATATCATCAGTGCCCATTGTAGTCAGTATTCTAAACTTACAGGTTGGTTAGGGTTTTTTTTTTTTATTTGCATGACAAATGTGGCCAATCTGTTCATATAATTTAGTCTACTCATATTGAAATTTTTTCAGAACCAATTAAATGTTTACATGTTCAAAATTAGATGATGACTAATAACATTAGGTCTCCCTCAGTGAAGAAAATAATGAAAAACAAACAAACAAAAAAAATTTAAGCCCAGCAGAAGGTACTTAGGAAGACATCTTCATTTGGGTAAATAAACATGACAGAGTTAAAAGTGTAGAGAAAATGAGAAGAAATAGATTTTCTCGAGAAAAGGGGGAAAGTAAACTGGATACTATGTTGTTGTTTGTTATTTTCACAAGTAGCAAGTTGCAAATAACCCTCCTACCAAGTAAAAACGTCTGAAAAGATGTGTATTTTTCTCTCATCTAATCTCTTCTTTCCTCTCCCCTTCTCATCCCTCCCGTTCCATTTCCCCTCCTCTCCCCTTTCATTCCCTTCCCTCCTCTCATCTCCCTTCCCTTTCCCTCCCCTTCTTTTTCTTTCCCTTTTAGTCTCTTCTCAGATAAATATATATGTATTTATTTATATATATACTTACCCTTGTATATATATATGTATGTATATATACATATATATATATATATTTCCCTATATTTCTCTGGTTACCGTACAGTACACCATATGTCAACACAAATAGTGGTGTCCTACAGATTATGATCTATGATGCAAAAACACAGTAATTGTCCCATAAATATCGATGGCACTTTGTAGTTTATGAGATACATCACATATACCACCCAATTCACCTCAAAAGTGTAAGTCTAAAAAAACACATGTCTATCTCAAATACTATTTATTTGTTGGAAAAAAAAGGAAAGAGAGAAGGGAAATGGAAGAATGAGGAGGAGAACAGAGAAGATAGTGGAGACAGGAACGAAGGGAAGTTTAGGTGAAAGAACAAAATTTCTTGGAGAGTCTCTTCAGTTGAAATAGGAAAAGGTGCGTTTGGGGAGTTTGATAATAGCAGAGAATTTTGAAAGTTCTCAAGAAGGAGCAAGAAAGAAAAACTACAAAGATAAAACTGCTGGTCTTACATACAATTATCACTCAGATCCTGACCCAAAATTTTGGTCCTTCAAGTACCACAAAATGTGACCTCTGAGCAGCCAGAAGTGGTTAGATAGTACAGTGGTTAGAGCAATTTCCTTGCTAATGGCCACCTTAGGTTTGATCCCCAGCATCCCATACAGTCCCCCAAGCCTGCCAAAAGCAATTTCTCAGTGGAGTCAGGAGTGACCCTTGAATACCAGTGGGTATGACCCCATACAGACAAACAAACAAAAGAATATGTGCCCCCTGATTGAACTAAGTATGCTGTTCTTCCCTCTAAAAATAATGTATTTAAGAAAATAATCAATAATAGAGAATATCCAAAGGCTACAGGTTTCAGAAGAAAGGATATTTATTAGCTACAGTATTTTAGTCAATAAAATTTTTGGTTAATTAAAAGTATAATATGAAAATTATTATCAATTGTGATCTGAATAAATGACTAAATCAATGGATTAATTGAAGAACAGATCAAATTTTCTCAGCCCAAGACATACAGTTTATGTGGACATTAACGCTACAGCTTCCTATTTCCTTATTTTTTGGTAAAACTGGCAGCGCTCCTGGCTCTACACTCAGAAGTCACTCCTGGCAGGCTTAGGGTATGATACGAGATACTGGGATTCAAACCACCATTCATCCTGGATTGGCTACATGCAAGGCAAACACCCTATCACTGTACTATCTCTCCAGTCCCAACTTTCTATTTCTTATGTGGAACTGCTACATAGTAATAGTAACCTCATAAAGACTGCATACATGAAGTATGTACATAAAGTACATACAAAAAGTATATAAAGGAGAAATCTAGTGTCACAATGGAGAAATTTAGCAAATTTAGAAATTTAGATTATAGCTAGTTGATCAAAGCCAACATCAACAGTAATAAGTAATGTAGATAACTTTGATGTTTTTATATATATTTTAATTAAAAAAAACCCATTAACCAGTGCAACATTCTCATCACCTATGTCCCAAGTGTCCCTCCTCCTGACCCCAATGTAGATAACTTTGATATTATGATGACAATTACAGTTTGCTTCCATGATTCTCCTCTCCATAACACATGTCTCCACATGTGATTATGATGAAAACATTTTAGGCAGCTTTATGTGGAGACAATCTACTAAACACCTATTAACATATACTCCAAAACTATCAAAGTCTTAAGCTTGAACTGCTATTGCTAAACAACTGGCAATGGCACCCTTACACATAAACATTAGTATTATATTTTTACTGTCATGAATGGTGGAATTATGAAATTCTGACTAGGTTGGCAGAATGGTTGAGTCCTCTCACTCACTTGCAGATGGACTCTTCACTAGTTGTATTTTAAAGAGTTAATGAGAGAATGAGGAAGAGACAGAGACAGTGAATGAGAACAAAATGAAATTAGCTGATGTCATTGATGAAGGGAATGAGTACCACTTGGAAAGTCCTCATTCTTATGATCTCATGCAAACTGTTTTACTCCCCCAAAAATCTCAGCTACAAATATCATAACATTAGAAAGGGTTTTAATATACGAATTTCGGGAGAGACCGTAAAACAGTCCATTGGTAGTCATAAAAATAAAAAAGAGAAAATGAAAACCTGGAACACCCAAGTTGAATCTAAGAAGATCTGACTAAATGTAATAAGGCACTCTGAATGAGATTCTGGAACAGATGTAGAAAGTTAGACAAAAATTTAGGAAATATAAATAAAAACTAAATAGTACATTGCAAAACACTAGTTTAATAAATGCATCATACACACTACAGCAAAATATTCATAGAGGAAAATGCTTGTGGAACAAATGAAAATTCTATGACTTACCATTGCAATTTCCATAAATCTAAATCTGTTCTAAAAAGAAAAGTGTTTATTTTTTTCAAGTGCAAAATTGGAAGGTTATTTGAAAGACCCACCCCAGGATTTGCTGGTTAAATGCACATCCTTTTCTCATTACGAACCATAATCCCTTTTAAATATCCTGTCTAATCTGTCTGCTTTGAGACCATTGGGTGGAAGAGGTCTCTGCAGGTTAATTAAGTTGTTGTTGTTGTTGTGTGTGTGTGTGTGTTTAAACATTTGCATTTGCATGTTAGGCACTCTTTTAATTTTGTTATTCTTATTGGCCATTTCACCCTTTGCCCTCATTTTACCATTACAAAGTGATGGTTAAATGGAAAAATGTCCACTTGGCCCTTTCTGCAGTCCTCATTATTAGGTGAACTTGGTATAGTATAATTTTTATTGTTGTGCAGATATCATCTAATTAATCTGTGTAGTAGCCTTCTGACATGAAGATTCCATTCGGTTGTATTATACTGTGAGAAACTAACAACTAAGTAGTTTTTCGAAGACTTCTCAATGAGTACATTAGAATAGAAACTAAATTCTTTTTATTTTTTAGAAACCAAATTCTTAACCCAAAAGTTCTACTATAGACAAAAAAGATACTGGACTTTTAGGGGGTCTTCACAACATTTTAGGCCACCCCTTTCAAATAGATGCAATAATTCTTTCATTGTTTCTATTATCTCTGGGTAATATTACCATACTTTTTCTTGTTTATCTTATATCCCACAAGTGCCAAGTGAGTGAGTTTATGGTATGTCTCTCCCTTTACCTCTGACTCTTTTTCACTCAGCAAAATAGTCATCATGTCCATCCACGTATAAGCAAATTTTGTGACTTCATTTTTGCAACGATGGCTTTAGCTATTTGTGGAAGTTTATTTCTCTATATGAATTTTAGGAGCATCTTCTACTTTTTTTTTGAAAAATGTCATGGTGATTTTTATAGGGATTGCATCAAATCTGTGCAATACTTTAGGAAGTATTGACATTTTGAATTTAAAAGGCATCTCATCATTAAGTGGAACATAGTTGGTTCAGGCTTCAGAACCTAGTATGTCCATGTACTTGCAGAGGGTTGTGTTAACCCATAGCTGAAAAGTGAAATCTGAGCTCTATGTATAACTTAACCCATAAAGATTTAACCCAGGTCTGGCTGACTGCAGTGATAAGGCCTCTGTGTTGAAATGATGCAAAAGCAATATCTTGCAGAGGATTTGAACATTTGCTAACATAATGGAAAAAGCACCAGGCTTCCAGTCATTTAACAGATATCTAGGGGGCCAGAGAGATAGCACAGTGGTAGGGCATTTGCTTTGCACATAGCCAATCCAGGAAGGACAGTGGTTTTGAATCCCAGCATTCCATATGGTCCCCTGTATCTGCCAGGAGTTACTTATGAACACAGAGCAAGGAGTAACCCCTGAGGACTACCAGGTGTGACCCAAAAACTAAAAGCCAAAAAAAAAAGATATCTTCATGAAACTTTCAAAACGTTACATAATCTATTTGTTGCAGGATTAGAAATAAATACTTGTTATCTTTAAGTATTTTTAATATTGTTTAACTATTTTTGTAATTTCCTAAGAGAAGATAAAAGTGTGCTAATTTTTGTAAACAGATTTACAGATCTTTGCATTTATAGAGGGGTCTACATGACCTAGGTTTTCTCTATATTTTGACTCTGGTAAATTTTCTTTACAAATTGAGGAAAACTAAGGATAAAGAGTTAATTACATTTACATGTTCTACACATCATTCAGAAATTTTTTTCTTAAATGAAATCCTAAAATATTTTATGACATCTCATTTTTTTCCTTATAGAACTAAGTGGCTATGGTCATACTACAATTTTTATTTCATGGTTTCCACATACTTCCTTCTCATGAATGTCTTTTATATGTAGGTTAGCTTATTAATGTGTCCTTCATTCATTTCTTTGTTATCTGTGACTTTTTTTCAAATTTAAAATGGACTCACTATGCTTTTTTATCACCACATTTTTCTAAAACCTTTTATATTTTTCTTCTCCAAGTGTCGTCATCCTGAAAACATACAACATAGGAATGACTTATATAAAAAGTAAAAATGCTTTTTATAAAACTCACTTTGCCTGGATACACCTATGCCTGTATTCTTTACTGTACTTCATGCCAGGATTTGTCTATATATTTTCTTAAAAGCTTTCAAAAAATTCAGTAGTCATTAAGCACATAAAAAGGCCTCTAAAGCACTGTTCACCCAGTCAGCACATCTTACCCATACAAAATTTCATTTGTTCTTACATTGCTACATTCCTTGGACTTATAACAACAAATTATTTTTATACTAACTGGATGGGCTCATCACTTGGTATCTACCTCTCATTATAAATAAAATCAATAAAACCAATATAGTAGTCCCCTGATTCCTACTTGTTATTAACTGGATGAAAATTAAGCAGGATAGCAAGTTCCAGTGCTTCTAATTCTTTGTAGGAGAGATGGTGAATCCTTTACCTTATTGTTCTTCAAACTGAGTGCTATAATTTCCTAATGAATATTGGGCTAATGGGTTGCATAGCCCCTAGTGCAATTCTTGTTTTTCCTTTCAAGGTGTTAGTGTGCGTAGTGAGTAACTTATTTTATGAAAAAAGAGGTGAAAGGGCAAAGTAAGTTTGGGAACCCTCTGTTCTAAATAGACCCAACACTCAGATATCTCATTGTTGCTTTTTCATTGGAAGCAGGTGGAATTAGCAGATGGTCTCTATTGTTTATTTTCTCATGAGGCTTCATTGTTCATCTTTTTCCAAAGCCTAAGAGGCATAAGAAAACAAGTAAAACAAAACGAATCACACAAAGAACAGAAACAGAAACACGTTGAGTCTTTTACTTATAACTGTGTAGGCTGGAAGATGGCACAAGCACTATAGTACATGCTTAAGAGGCAGGAGTCCTCAGTTTCTTTCTAGGATTTCACAGTCCTAGCATGAACAGGTCTGATGTTACTGTCACTTCTCCCCCCCCTCAACCAGGCTAATGAAAACTTGATTAGAGATGCTACAATTTACTTTTAAATTTTGTTCATGGAGGGAAGAAAACCATCAGTTGATGTCACCATTAGCAAAAATTCTCTGCCAAGAAGAGCAGTGAAAAGAGTGAACAATATATTTTTTTCTAGTAAAAGGTGCAGAGACTTAGTTAGCCAGATGGAGAGTGAGTTTCTTCTGACCAAACGCAAACAAAGAAAGGGGGTCTATTGCAGGAATATATAAAATTTAAGAAAATCCTCTTTTGGTCATAGGATGTGATGCTAACTATAAAATACTAGAACATTGGTTACATGATGTTTATTAGGAAATGTAGTGTCGGACTTGGGAGTAGTCCTGTTTTGTCTCTTTTTTATTGTATCCTGGACTTTTTTTTTTTTATCAAAGTCATTCAAAGAATCTAAGTCCTTATTCTGCAAAGTCATGCCCAAGGCTAACATTTTGTAAGAATTAGAGCAGACTTTTCTCTCCAATGACAAATATCCATTCTCTAACAATAAAACTTAGGTAGGATCCCTGTTATGTTGTGCTTTTTACAGTTTTTTTTACTTAGCTGACTCATTGCCCATTTACTTTATCTTCAACAAAACTAAAAGCCAACTCAATTCCCATTTCACAAATAAAGCAACTGAAAAACAAGTGGAAACGAGCTTTAGACTGTGAAGTAAATTTATCAAGAAACAAAATCAAGATCAATGTCATTTATGCCCTAGCCTTATTTTTGACATTTATTCGTATCATGTTTCAACTTTCTCTGTCAGTTTAAATATATATCAATAATACTTTATTTTAACATCTCTGTTAAACTTAATATTTATTTATGATCTGTGTTTAATATTTATGTACTTAATTTTGGCGTCCCGAAGCAGTATTTAGGGGTCTCAGGGACCCTTTTCAGGATACTCCTCAACAGGCCTGTTCAGATTATGCTTGGGCTGAATACCCCAGAGCTGCTCACATCCTGCTATGTTGTATCACCCTAACAAGCAAGCACCTTAACCCATTTTCATATTTTGTATTTTGGGTCACACCCAGTAATGCCCAGGAGTTACTGCTGGCTCTGCACTAGGAAGATATTTTTGTCAGATTCAGGGGACCATAGCGGATGCTGGAGAATAAACTTGGATTGGTCACATTCAAGAAAATGCTCTACCCACTGTGCTTTTACTCCGGCCCCCTTCACCCATTTTCTATATGTTTCCTATTTAATATTTAAAGAAGCAATGTTTGTTCATTGAAATTTGGTTAGAGACTTTAAAAACCGAGGAGGCTTTGTGCAAACATAATTGCTATTCACTCAGGAGTTTTATCACCTAATTCAGTTTTTCCATGAACAAGTAACTTCTACTGATCCCTTCTAATATTGGACATCATTGTTAAAGTCACAACTTTCCATGCCTAATAGAATGCATCATAGTATAGTTGAATGCTTTTGTCTTGAATATACAACATACTAAGTAATTTGTTCTACATACTCCATGGTTTTCTTCCTATATATCCAATTATCCCAATAATTTTTTTCTCTAGAAAATTTGTGAATGTTTGTTGCTGTCCTTAACCCTACTCTTTACTTGCTTCTTCATCTCTCTGCAGGTAAAGTGGATTAGATCACCTAGATAATAGCTTAGGCAAACTTGTTTCTATAATATACAAATTCTATAATTAATAAAACATCATAGATATTTACTCAAATTCACACCAACAATTATCCTAAATGAAGGGCAGCTAAGCAAAATGGAATTTTTCCATGTTGGGCTTTCAACATTGTCAATAAATCTTTCTTTAGATGTGTTGTTTGAATTAACTACCATGTTAATGTAGTCGTTCTTAAAAAATTTTATAGACTTGAATTTTTTAGATATGACTGGAAGAAACTCAGTGATAAATGCAAAGAGCACAAGGAATTTTGGAAATGTATGTGCATTCAGAACAAAGAAGGAATGGCTTTGCGAAGGGCTAATATACTTCTACATGGGTAAAATATTTTATTTTATTTTTCAAGTTATGTAACTATAATATATGTAAGACTGCTTAAAGTTTTTGATAAGGCATATATGTCATGATTTATTTATTTATTATAGCCTGATATCCAATAGCTCCAAGATAGAATAGATTTTAGTTTTTCCTTACAAATTATTTTCTTATTTTACAATTCCTTAGACAGATCACCCAATTTTTTGGGCAATATATAAATAGGTCTTACATTAAAAATAATAAAAATATCTGACCTAAATAAAAATTGTATTTCTGTATCCAGCAAGTCTGGTTCTATTAACACCCTCTTAGGTCCTATTTTTTGTTTGTTCTGCAGCTGACAAACCTTTGGAGTTTCTCATAATTAATTCTTAAACTGATTTTCTTCAGATTCTATGAATTTAAATTTTTATAACTTTCCCTCCAGGCAGTTTCTAACTCCCTTTTTTTCTTCTTAAAGTTCATCAAGCCAGCAGCACCTGATTTGATCTTCAGTAAAGAGATCAAACTTAATTACATAACCACCAGCATGCCCTCCCATTGCAACCTCTTGGAATGCTCTAATTGATACCAGAGTTTTGCCCAAGATAAAGTAAAGAATAGCGCCTGGTCTTGCAAGTTTTAACGAACTCTTCTTAGAACCAATTATATTTGTCATGGTGGAATTAGTTCCAGGTACTGCACGCCATCTATGTTGTCGTATTGTATTGTTTTCTAAATATGGTGAATTTATCATTGCTTCTTATTTGCTCTTTCTATTGGCCTTGTGACATGACACAACTGTGTCAGCATTCTAGGGCTTCCACTTACAGGATGTGTTGACCTCTGAAAGATTTAACAGTGAGAGACTCAATTTTCACATTTAGAATTATAGAAAAGACAAAAGATACCTGTTCAACGATACTATTTTGAGTAGTACACGAGAAAGCATATGTTTAAATAAATAAAAGCTCAACCATTTTCTTGTAACGTAAGAGGAATTGGCTTATTTGTATTTAATCTTCTTGATGGAAAATGTTCATACAACCAAATTCACAGGTTTATTTTTTCATGTCCAATGATAGATACCAACATTGAATAGACCAATGAAACTGGATTAATTTGAAACTTCTTTGATTTGTTTGTTTCTGAGCCATACTCTCAGCATGACACAGACCACACTCAGCAGTGCTCCAGAGTTCTGTGTTCAAGGAATCATTCCTGATGGTGCTCAAGAAAACCTACCTGGTGCTGGGGATCAAAAGCAGGTCAGTGCTATTCAAGGCGACAAGTGACAGTTAAGATATTTCCTACCGTATCCTCTCTCTGTGCAGATTTGAGACTATTAAAAAATCATTGTGGACTCACTTTCCTAAAACTGTAGCACAGAGTTGTTTTTTTTTTCTTTCTTTCAACTGTAGGGAACACAATCGTGACTCTGAAGTTTTATCCTCACAATGTACTTATAATTTAGAAGGGAAAATTAAATGTCAGCCAGTAATTGTAAGAGGTAGTGAATGTTTTTGATTAGCAAGACTAAAGTTGTGCTTCTTGGAGGAGATTACATTTGATCTAAGGCATGATAAATTAGAAAAATTTTGGAAGGTGGATATGGGACATATCTAAGCACAGAAGCTGTTTAATTAAGATCTAATTAAAGTAGGGCTATTTGGACCACGGTTGTGTACTCTCATGTGACAGGAAAATATTCAAAATTTCATCTAGCTTTTACCAGAAGCTCTATCAAAGGATAAATCTAAAAGGCAGAGAGTTGCCTTACTTAATAAAATGTAATAACCTGTGTTTTTTCTGCTGGTTTCTGAAGTTTATGTTAGTGAAGAGTGGAGTGAGAACTTTCATGTCTTATTATAGGTACTTAGTTCTATATTTTTAAGTATGTAAATGTCTCCACACTGGGTTGTAAATCTATTTAATATTTGTTATTTACCCTGTGCAAGCTATTTCTCCAGGGGAAAAAGACGGCTACCCATACAAGGGATACATCCAAATACTATAGTTAAAATAATTATTTTAATAATAATTATAATTTAATAATTATTTAAATCTTTGTGATTTACAAAGTTATTTACAGTTGAGTTTTAGACACTCATGCTTTCAGCACCAACCCCACCACCATGTTCAAATTCCTTCCACCAATGTTCCCAAGATCCCTCCCTTTATACCTGCTCCCACCTGTCATCTTGAAAGGCTTCTTTTAAGTGAAGTTGTTAAAATTTGGGTCTCATGATCTTAATAGTATTGATTCCGTGATTTGGATAATTAGGTCTATAATTCCTGATACATTCATTTTTGGATGCTGTTTCTGAGGGGATCAGACCTGAGAGTGACCAAGGAATCATTCCCTGCAGAATCAGGGTACCATTATGGGGTGCAGAGAATTGAACATTCTAGCTCTATGAAAGGCAAGCACCGTATCAGCAGTATTACATCTCTGTGATCACATTCTAGTAAAAGTTAAGCACAATAAATATATATCACATGTAACATATATGCATATATTGTTTTCTGATATATTTTAGAGTAGGAATTAATAAAAAGAAAAAAGTAAGATTATTAGAGATCGCTTTGGTGATGAAATTTGTTTAAAATGTTCAATAAGAACAAGGTAAAATATGCAATATAAAATGAAATGTTATTAGCCTGTATATTCTGAAAGAATTGTTCTTGTTACTATAAATATAGAGAACTATATGAATGTACATTAATAAATACAAATGCCCTAACTTATGACTATGTCTGATAATTATTGCTTGTCCATTTGTTTTGTTTTGGGGGCACATCCGGTTATGCTCAGGGGTTACTCCTGGCTTTTCACTTAGAAATCGCTCCTGGCTTGGGGCACAACGGGACACCAGCGGATAGAACCCCAATCCGTAATAGGTCAGTATGTGCAAGGCAAATGCCCTACTGCTGCACTACTGCCCTGGCAATGTTAATGTTTTGAGGAACTAACAGGAGAGAGATTAGAAGAAACTGAAAAAGGATAAAAGCAATGGGAAATGACAAATCTTATCAACATATTGATTATATTGCATTCCACAGGTGGCTCACAATTAATTACTATTTAACTAATACAAAATTCCATGACAGCATCAACATAGTAATCAAAAAGGTAATAGAGTGGTAGAAAGATTATGTTTGGTGTTTTATGGTCTTTACTTTAACATGGGCCATCAATGCAGTATTTCCATAAGAGAAAGATTATGACTTCTATTTTAGAGTATATTATTTTTATATTGTAGTAAAATTAGAATATCTAAGTTATTAAGGAAATACAATGTATACCAAACTAAGATAGTACAGCAGGTGATCTATGATGGTGATGAATAAAATAACATAACATATTTTGGACATATTAGTGATATATTTAATAAATGTGGTGGTTAAAGATAAAGAGCAGAGTCAAAGATATATGCAAGAAAGATTTATCTAACGATCAACATAGATGGAAAATCTGGAGTAGCATATTTTGTGAGAAAATTAGTTCCATTTTTGTACTTTTTGATTTTGAAATGTCAATTGTATACTTATATGGGCATACTAGGTATGCAGATAGAAAAAAATCATGTTTCAAAGGTCAGAATAAAAGACTAGCATGGAAAAATAGATCTAAAGTCTAAAGTGAAATACAGATATTTACATCTACAGCACCATGATACTAATCCAAGGAATATATAAGATTAACATGGTGTGTTGAAGAAAAAGAGGTCAAGCACTCAGTTATCACACAAGCTATATTGTGAATACAGAAGAGGGTAAGGGACCATTAAAGAAAATTATGGATTCATAGCTGGGAAAACATCAGCAAAGGGAGAGAGAAAAACCCAGGAGATAAATGATAAATGAGAAGAAGGCACAGAAAAAGAGAATCTGAGAAATATATAAGAAAACACAAGTCAGCTGAAACCTGATAAAATGTGTAGCACCATGGAAAATTTATGTAACTTTAGACATTGGTGATAGTTGACAGAGCATCAGTAAAATAAGAAAAAACAAAAACCACAGTAGTGTAAGATTGAGAAGAAATAAAATGCAAGAACCTTGAGACAAATATGAACAAATGATTGGAGAACGGGTGGAATACTTTTACCTTAAAAGGGTAGAAAGAGAGAATAAATTAATCATCATCTTCACCTCAGACATTTTTTCCTAGACACTCATAAAATATATTAATAATATCTTTGAATGATTTAAGTGAGAAGACAGAGACCTTGTTAATGGAATCCAAACAAGATCCTTAAGATAATATGTTTTGTTAAGTGCTTTGATCTCCAGCACACACAATTATTGACCCACAGCCAGTCAATAGTCAATAATGTAGTTTATTTTAAACTGTTTTCATTCTGATATATTATTTTATATGTACATACATAACCCATATATTGTTCATTTCAGGTATCTTGAATAGTTGTGTTCTAACTGGTCTCACTGTGTCCATTTTATCATTCCTCTAGTTCAACTTGTTGAAACTACCTGATAAAACTTTCTTAACTCAGGTCATTTTCCACTTGTATTGTTTGCAATATTACCTGAAGAGTAAATGTCATGTGCATTGTTTCTGTAATATGTATTGTTTCTATCTGATGTTCCAAAATAATCCTCTCTGAGATAAATAGGCTACTATACCTTCACATGTCTACATTTTAGCTCATTTTGCTCTCTGTTACTCTTTTAATCAACTGATCACCTCTAAAAAGTTTTTCACAATGACTTTTATCCATAAAGTCTCATTCTTTCAAGCTTTCAAAATTCTCAAATATTTATAGTAAAATTTTCTGAAATTTCTTTTTGACGCATATTGCTCTATAAGTTCAATAGTGTAATTTTTACGTTTTATACATCCATCCCTTCTTTATATTCAAATGTAAATAATTTTGTTATAGTATATTTGAAGTGAATGAGAATAGGGGTCAGGAAGACAGAACATGTGCTAAGATACATGTCTTGAACCCCAGCACATGACCTAGGTTAAATTCAATGTGATTTCATGAACATTACAAGATATAATGCTGAAACCCAGAAACCATCCAAGAGGCCTTGGAGGTCCCTAATATTACAAGGCCTGAGCAGTATATTTTTGGTCTCAGCATTAAACAACTGCTCTGTTGAGCGAATGTTGCCAAGAGTGGCCTTAAGGTATTCTGAATTCCTCCTGGGAAATTCTCCAAAATAAACAGAAATAAAACAAAACAAACACTAATTTTAAAAATAAAGACTTCTAAAATGAAAGTTATTATACAACCCTAATTAAAGAATACTGTTTCCCACCTTATTACCAATTGTTATTTTTGTCATCTTTAACAAACAAAGAGCAAACTATGAAAATAGGAAACAATTATGAACCTTTACAAAAGCGTGTGATACATATTGATATAGAAATATTGCATGTTGGGAACGGAGAGATAGAATGCACAGCGGCAGAGTGTTTCCACTGCATGCGGCCAACCCAGAACGGACCTGGGTTAAATTCCCAGCATCCCATAGGGTACCCTGAGTCTGCCAGGAGCTATTTCTGAGCACAGAGCCAGGAGTAACCCCTGAGCACCACCGGGTGTGCCTGCCCCCAAAAAGAGATATTGTGTGTTATTTATAGTAACAGCATCAATATATGATTATAAGGCTATTAATATTACTGTGCCCTGAAATTCCCTGTTATATAAATTCCATAGAGCCTTATATTCTGATATGTATGCATGCATCAACTTCTACATAGGGTTGACCTTAAAACAGAAATCATATGTGATATTTGAAATACATTTTTAAAAGACATTGAGATTCCAGTCATATTACAGCAGTAAGGATGTGTAAATTACCCATGCCCAATGTGGGTCTGAACACCAGAACTACATGTCTTTTTGAACATCCTTTAGTGTAGCCCAGAAGGCCCCCCAAAACCACCCTGTACAGTCTCTGGAATCCTAATATCACAAGTCTGAGCAGAACTACATCCATGGGCCCTACTACTAAAACACTGGCTCAGTTGACTGATTATTGCTGGGAGTGATTTTCGGGCTCTACATGTGTCACAGCTAAAAATAACATAGATATCCTTTAATAAAATCGCTTGTTCTTTTCTTCTCAGTTCACTGTGGAGAACAGTGATATTCAAGGAAATTGTCATAATATAGATAGTCAAATAATCTTTAGAGAATCACCATGAAGCATATTTTTGATCTGCCAAAGGTCATTACTAACTTATTGGTCCTATAAGCAAACTACCTTAGAAAGTGTTACTGCATCTTTCATTCAAGATTTCAGGGGACTCTACTGTCTACTACGATTTTGAATAAAGCTAGATGAGTGATTATGAGACAGATTTATGCAGCTAATTTATGCAGAATTTCTTTTGGGGGAGGATTGGGGCTACACTCGGTGACTCTCAGGGTAAGGTTACCCCGGCTCTGCATTCAGAAATTGCTCCTGGCTTGCGGGACCATATGGGATGCTGGAGATTGGACCCAGGTCCTTCCAGGGTTGGCCGCATGCAAGGCAAGCACCCTACTGCTGCAGCACCTCTCCATACCCTCTACAAGATTTCTTATGCACAGAAATATTGATAGGTTTAAAAGTATTGCTATTATTTTAAACTATAATTGAGGAGATTAATTTATTATACATGTAAAAATTATGTAATATTTTGATAAATTATTTCATGATATTCTATGTCATTGAGTAGATGATATAATTTTAAAACTCTATATTAGTGTAAAATTGGAATAATGAATAACTACAAATACTTTCAACATTCTGTAATTGTACATGTCCTATCTTATTATATATCAGAGGGAAAAAATGTTCAAACTTGCCTGAAAAGAGCTTTTTTTGATAACCATTTATTTACTCCACAGTGGACTTTTGCCATATCCAACTCATTGGTCTTTAATGCTTTTTTTGATACATTTCCCAATTCATCCATAAATTTGCCCCCAAGAAAGTTATATGAGTCTGGCATCATACTAACTCTTTTAAACCACACTGAAAGCAAACCCTTCTAATTTATGCCACCTTTTATTCCCTACATAATTTTGATTTTAATGTTCCATTCCAACTATATCAATATCCTTTTGCTACTTGCAATTGAAAACAAAAAGCATTTGTTTAATATCTCTTCTTGGCTAGCTAAGCAGGAATACTTATGACCCCAGGCCTTGAAGGAAGGAGTTATTGTTATATTTGTAAAGGGATTTAATTTATTGGGAAACACTGAGTTTTAAAATCAAGAGTTCTCTAAAGGCTGAACTCTGTCACTACAGACATTACAAGATTTTTGGCTAGTTGTCTCTTTTTCTTAAGCCATCATTTAAGTGTTTGAATAGTTTGTTCTAATGTCACCCACATATAAAACCATTGGAAATATTTTCGAGGCTTAAGTTAATTTATAGTAGGATAGAGTCCTTCAAATATTAAGTTAAGTGGAGTAGGAGGAAAGAAAGAAAAGAAAAATTTCCTATAGCAACCTTAAATAATTATTTTATTTTTAGTTTTAATATTTTGGCCACACCCTGCAGTGCTCAGGATTTATTACTGGCTCTGTGCTCTGTGTTGGTCACTCCTGGTTGTGCTCACAGGACTATCTGGGGTGCCAGGATCAGTTCTAGTTGGCTACATACAGGAAAAACTATATGTATGTATGTATAATTGTCTACTACATACAAGACAAAGCTGTACCCATTATATTATCACTCCAGCTTGCATCTTTTCTCATCTTTTTTATGTATCCCTGGATATACCCTACATTTCATTACCGCTGGACAACCATATCTTGCAAAATGGGTTATTAGATTGAAAAGAAAATAGAGTATACTTATGTGTAAGTAGGACAAATATTTTAGAGAGATCCTCTTTACTAAACTATAAGTATGATGTATAAAAATCAAGCTATAAAACATCACAAAATTGCTAAGTACAGATTAATAGAAATACTACTTGAAATTCTGGCATCTAGGACTTCAGACCTCCCACCATAAAGAATTTGATAAAAAGTGCTACCCCAAATGTCAGTGGAGAATTTTACCGTAGAAGATTTTTGAAAAGTCCTATCTGTTAGTGTTTGGTCCTTGAAGGAATTCAAGATACTGCTTGCCTTTAAGTTTCTGTTTCATATTATGATATTCATGAGAGCTGGTTGATAGCTTTGAGTTAAAGAAAACTACTTTGTAAGTAGAATAGGTAGGAATAGGGATGAGTAACAGGAGGTTCTTTTCAAGTAGGAAACACATAACTCTTTCCTTTTATAGTCTTTTAAACTGCACTAACATTAATGATATCTGTTATAAAAAATCCATAAAAATATTCTGCAAATACTATAAAATATGTGTGCTTATGTACTCATGACCACAAAATCAAATGAAAAAATTAATTATAGTTTATATACCTATAAATCAATATAAAAAACAAGTACACTTTGACAGTTGATTGGAAATTTATAAGGGGCCGGAGTGATGGCACAAGTGGTAGGGTGTTTGCCTTGCATGGACTAACCTAGGACGACTGTGGTTCGATACCTTGGCATCCCATATGGTCGCCCAAGCCAGGAGCGATTTCTGAGAGCATGGCCAGGAGTAATCCCTGAGCATCACTGGGTGTGGCCCAAAAATAAATGAAAGAAAAAAAGAAATTTCTAACTAAGTTTTTATCAAGAGAGGTGTTATAGTCATTAAGGCACTTGTCTTGCATGCATCTGATTTAGTTCAATATTTGAAACCCCAAAGGTCCCCTATAACCTGTTAAGAAAGGGGTAGAGGGAGGACAACACTGGTGGTGGGAATGGCCCTGATTCATTGTCACTATGTACCTTAAATATTAATTGTCACTATGTACCTTAAATATTAATGTGAAAGATTTGTAATTCATTTTGGACACTATATATAATTTGCTTTTTAGACCACACACAGTGAGCTCAGGGGTTATTCCTGGCTATGTGCTCAGAAATCACTCCTGGCTTGGGGAACAATATGAATGCTGGGGATCGAATCACAGTTTGTCCCAGGTTAGCATATGCATGGCAAATGCCCTACTGCTTGAGCCACCACTCTGGCCCACAATAAAAATCATTTAAAAAATCTGTCTTTGCAAAGGCAGGGGAAAGTCTGAGCACCACCAGGTGCATACTAAATGAGAGAGACAGAAAGAAAGAGAGAGAGAGAGAGAGAGAGAGAGAGAGAGAGAGAGAAGAAGGATCTTTATTTATAATAGGCCTTTCAGTGGTCTATTAAAAGAAAATATCTGAATAAAATAGGTGATATTTCTTTTTTTTTCTTTTTTTTTTTTAACACCACCCATCACCAGTGCAACATTCCCATCACCAATGTCCCAAGTCTCCCTCCTCCCCACCCGACACCTGCCTGTACTCTAAACAGGTTCTCAATTTCCCTCATACATTCTCATTATTAGGACAGTTCAAAATGTAGTGGAATGAAGTGGAATGAAGTGGAAACCAGAAAAACCATCCAAAAGATGAAGTGGAAACCAGAAAAACCATCCAAAAGATCAACGAAAGCAGAAGTTGGTTCTTTGAAAAAATAAACAAGATTGATAGACCACTGGCAAAACTAACAAAGAAAGAAAGAGAGAGAAACTTGATAACTCGTATTAGGAATGAAAAAGGAGAGATCACTACTGATATGGTAGAGATTCAAAGGGTAATCAGAAACTACTTTGAGAAACTCTATGCCACTAAAAATGAAAACCTGGAAGAAATGGATAAATTTTTGGAATCTTATAATCTTCCACGATTGAATGAAGAGGATGTAGCATATCTAAACACACCCATTACTATTGAGGAAATTAAGAAAGTAATCAAATGTCTGCCCAAAAACAAAAGCCCAGGCCCAGATGGATTTACTAATGAATTCTTTCAAACCTTTCAAGAGGAACTACTACCAATCCTGGCAAGACTCTTTCATGAAATTGAAAAAACAGGAAAACTTCCAAATAGCTTTTATGAAGCCAACATTACCTTGATACCTAAACCAGACAGAGATGCTACGAAAAAAGAAAATTACAGACCAATATCGCTGATGAATGCAGATGCAAAGATCTTCAACAAAATCCTGGCAAATAGGATTCAATGCCTCATTAAGAAGATCATCCACTACGATCAAGTAGGTTTCATTCCAGGAATGCAAGGCTGGTTTAACATCCGTAAATCTATCAACATAATACACAACATCAACAGCAAGAAAAATAAAAATCACATGATCATATCAATCGACGCAGAGAAAGCATTTGACAAGGTCCAACACCCATTCTTGATCAAAACTCTCAGCAAGATGGGAATGGAGGGAACCTTTCTCAATATAGTTAAGGCCATCTACCACAAGCCAGAGGCAAATATTGTCCTCAATGGAGAAAAACTGAAAGCCTTTCCTCTAAATTCTGGCACAAGACAAGGCTGTCCTCTCTCACCACTCCTATTCAACATAGCACTGGAAGTACTCGCTATAGCGATTAGGCAAGAAAAGGATATCAAGGGAATCCAGATAGGAAAGGAAGAAGTCAAGCTCTCACTGTTTGCAGATGACATGATACTCTACTTAGAAAACCCCAAAGACTCTATCAAAAAGCTTCTAGAAACAATAGACTCATATAGCAAGGTGGCAGGCTACAAAATTAACACACAAAAATCAATGGCCTTCCTATACACCAATACTAATAAGGAAGAAATGGACATTAAGAAAACAACTCCATTCACTATAGTGTCACACAAACTCAAATATCTTGGAATCAACTTGACTAAAAATGTGAAGGACCTATACAAGGAAAACTATAAAACTCTGCTCCAAGAAATAAGAGAGGACACGCGGAAATGGAAGCATATACCCTGCTCATGGATTGGCAGGATTAACATCATTAAAATGGCAATACTCCCCAAAGCACTGTACAGATTTAATGCGATCCCCCTAAAGATACCCATGACATTCTTCAAAGAAGTGGACCAGGCACTTTTGAAATTTATTTGGAACAATAAACACCCTCGAATAGCTAAAGCAATCATTGGGAAAAAGAATATGGGAGGAATTACTTTCCCCAACTTTAAACTTTACTACAAAGCAATAGTTATCAAAACAGCATGGTACTGGAATAAAGACAGGCCCTCAGATCAGTGGAATAAGCTTGAATACTCAGAGAATGTTCCCCAGACATACAATCATCTAATTTTTGATAAAGGAGCAAAAAATCCTAAATGGAACATAGGTGATATTTCTAAGAACTGATATTTAGGATATGGATAAGTGGCTTTCAAATATAGGTCTGAAGACCAGTGGTAGTTTTGAGAAATTTCCTGCAAGTCTGAAAAAAATGTATTTATTCATTCATTACAACATGTAATACTAGTGTAACCTTGTTACAACAACTATAACAAAAATTAAAAAAATAAAAAGCAACTGGCATCAGAGAGACTATTCAGAGTAGCAGGGCATTTGCCTTGCAAGTGGTTAACTCAGATTCAGTTCCCTGCACCACATATGGGCCCCCAAGAACTGCCAGGTGGAGTCTTGAGCTCAGAGTCAAGAGTAAGCCATGAACATTTCCAAGTATTTCCCCAAATCTAAACTGTATAAAAAAATAACTATAATAGTTATTGCTTAAAACATGTTTTATTTAGATAATAAATTTCATAATTATTTATATATGCATATGTGTATGTGTGTTTGGGGATTTAGCTTAGCAGTCTGCAAAGTATTTTTCCTGTTTTCACCAGTCATTAGTTGACAAAAGACTGAAAAACTGAGAGTAGTACTCTCAAATTGTTATGAGAAAACTTGTTTATACATTTTTACTCAGAAAGAATAAGTGGCCCATTCGACTAACCAATGTTCTGTGGCTAGAGCATTGGTTTCTAAAATGTTTGAATTTACTGTGACTGACATAGAGCAGAGGTAAAAAAAATATTTGGGGATCTTTGGGCTATTTGAATGACAATGTTCTCAAGAGACATGAAGAAATAGTAAACTAGAGAAAATATTTTATGCCCTAAAGTGATATAGCAATTTAATTTCAAAATTAGCATGAACTCTATTGACCTTTTCCCACCTTCTTCTGTCTTTCAGTATGTTTTCTGGTTTCTGCTTTGGTTTTCAATTATGACAGCCTTCAAGAAAATAATAGAAATAATAGATAGATAGATAGATAGATAGATAGATAGATAGATAGATAGATAGATAGATAGATAGATAGATAGATAGATAGATAAATAGATAATGATAGATGGGTAGGCAGACATAGATAGAAGATAGATGATAGATGATTGATAGATGGATGATAGATAGATGAAAGGTAGGCAGACATATAGATAAAAGCTAGCTAGCTAGCTAGATGCTAGATAGATAGATATGTATATATAAAGACACAACATAGAATCTGGCATACTACTGCTATGCTAAGTTGTATGTTTCTCACATGGTAAAACAGCAAAATAAACTAAGATAAAGAGAGGGTTAAAGAAAAACAGTGTCAAAAATAATAGGTACAGATGAGTCTGATTTTTAAGAGGCAACAGCATTTTCTAAGCAGGAAGTCAAAGAATAAATTACCAGAGAAATGATAGATTCAGCTACATGTGAATTTTAATATGTCATTCATCAAAAATAATATAAACCAATTTAAGGTGAAATCAGAAAATAAAACACTAACCTTGATAGGTAAGTC
Source organism: Suncus etruscus (assembly GCF_024139225.1). NCBI lineage: Eukaryota > Metazoa > Chordata > Mammalia > Eulipotyphla > Soricidae > Suncus > Suncus etruscus. The sequence goes on from NC_064852.1 coordinate 5,469,418, forward strand.
TTAAAACTTTTAAAAATAGCAGTAACAAAATGAATCTTTTTCAAAAGGCAAACAATAGCAAAAGGTAAAAAAATCTCAAACCATATATCTACATGGTATAAATAATGAATAGATTCTGTATCCCAAAGTATACACATTCATAAAACTAAATAAGATAAGTTACATCGAGCCAGAAAGATAGCATAGCAAGGAGGACTGAGTACAATTGAGTACTTAGCCAGGAGTACTCTCTGAAGTACTATTGAATGGAGGTCTAATGCCTTCCAAAAAGAAAAAAACGCTACCATTTCCTCCCAATAAAAATTCAAATACCAAACTATTACCATACTCAGAATCAAAGATTTAGTATAAAACTCAGAATTATAAGTTAATGTATTATATTGTTATAAACACATTTAGCCCTATTCTTATCATTATGTCTTTTGCTATTTATTTTTATATCTATTTTATATTCATTTTATATTTATTTTAAATATTTTGTTCTATTTATTTATTTTTAATTTTAAATATTTTATAGTGACCAATGTGAATCATAGTCTTTCACAGTTATAGTAAAGGTACATAGTGACAGTAAATTAGGGCCCTTCCCACCACCAGTGATGAACCCTGTTCTCATCCCATACCTCTCTCCTTTGTCCCCTAGACTGCTAGTATAACAAGTCCCTTTTGCATATAGCTTGTTGTAAATTGGGTCTTTTGATTTTGCTGTCGTTGACTTTGGATTTGGTATTTAGGTCTTATTATTTTTTAGTTCTTCTCTATTATTGTATCTTAGTGGGCCCCTCACTGCATCCCTCTCTGCAAGAGGAATCAAGTTTTCACCTTAATACAGTGCGTTTGATCATGTGACTTGTTTAGACAATGGCATGTAGGTTTTTCAACTTGATCTGAACAGCAACTCGGAGAAAAGAACATTTTAGCAGGGAGATACTCCAGTGGATAGGACACTTGCCTTGCATGTGGGCTGACCTTGATTCTATCTTCAGCACCTTAATATGGTTCCTTGAGCTAAACCAGAGTCACCCCAGAGTACAGAATCAGGAGTATGCCTTGAGCATCACTGATTATGCCCCCAACAAAATAAAGCAAAACGAAAAGAATCAAGTGATGGCACTATATTGCTATTTTCCCTGCATTTAAGATCAGCAAGTTGAAAACAACATTCTGCTCCTACCTCTATTGTGAAATGAAGGTTACAAATGTAGACCTACTGGGCCAGAGTGATAGCACAGTGGTAAGGCATTTGCTTTGCACTCGGTTGACCCAGGAAGGATTTTAGTTCGATTCCCAGCATCCCTTATGATCTCCTTAGACAGAGGCAATTTCGGGGCACAGAGTCAGGAGTAACCCCTGAAAGCCAGCGATTGTGGCCCAAAAAACAAACAACACACAACAATACCAACAACAACAACAAATGGAGAGCTACATATGATTCACAGCCATGGAACTGAGAGCAAGGAAACAGGCTTCATTTTTAAACCTACTGAAATGTTGATGTTATTTTTACGGCACTATAATTAAGCAAAGACTAATATATATATAGTAGGACTCTAAATTGTGACATATTTAATAAAATTGTTTCAGCCATATAAAAAAGATGCCTTACGTTGATACTGAGGCCAGAGCAATATGCCAGTCAGGAGTAATCCCTGACTACCTCCAGATGTGTCCCAGACACAAATAAATAAAAAAAAAATAGATAAAACTGATTTAGAAATTTTCTTCCATTATTACAAGGACCGAAAGTTTCATTGGATTATAACTTCATATGATGGTGAAAAACAGAAGCAAGCCAGATTTTCAAAATTAAGAGAAAATTTTGAAAATATATAATTACTTTAGTATAAATTCATATTATATAAGATAGATCTGTTTATATATACATTTGTATGTGTATACACATTTCTAGAAAGTTATATATTCAAATGGTTTTTGAGGAGCAATTAATGGTATAGTCTGTATATAATATAATATGCAAAAACTGTAGATATTTGAGAATGCAAAGTGATGCCAACTTTGTAATGCATACAAATACATATTAAAATGTTGAAAGGAAATGTATCAAGATTTTTGAATGCTTCTTTCTTGATGGGTGAGAAAATGAGTTAATTTATTCTCTTCTTTATATACTCCTGCATTTTTGAAATTTAAATAGCATAGACATTTATTTTTATAATCAGGAAAAATATACTAAACTAAAACAGTGTTATCATTTAAAAAATTAAAAACATAGATAAGATCACTAATAATGGTATCTATAGGATGAAGATATACATTTTATATATTTTCTAATCATAAAGATAGCAATAAAAAATTTAAAAAAGAATCTCAGAGTTTTGTATGTCTTCTAAGGGCCTATTCAGAACCATGTTCTATCAGTGCTTTTAATCATTATTGTGTTAATATTATACTGACTTATAATATTATAATCTAATGGCTCTAGCATTAGATTTATACTCAAATATTGTTATCACCAGATGACTAGAACCATCAGCCTACTCACCTTATTATAACAAATTTATACCAAAACAAAATAGAAACATATTTTTAAATTTATAATTTGTTTATAAAATTCAGTCATTTTTATATTCAAAAATATTCATTTAGCATCTTTCCAATTTAAACAAGATGCTAAGTGCAGAAGAGTCAATAATACATTAAAGTAAATAGGGCATCCAGTCACTGAGTTTTCAGTTAAACACAGTACAATCTTTCCTTTTCATGAGAATACCTTTTATTGCAGTTATCAACCTATGTTATCTAAGTAGCATTACTCCAATCACCAGGTTAACTTTTCTATTACTAATGCTTAAGAAACATTTATGGAAAATAAGCAAGTTATTTGTGCATGCCTATTTTAAATACCCAATTTGTTAGCCATTTGTCCTGTAAGCATGTGATTTTATTTTAAAAACCTAGATAGAAAATATACTCAGAGTTTTTTTCAAATATTTTATCATTTGTTAATTCCTTTCAACCTATATCTCTTCTTAATTTCCAGGTTTTTCTTGATAAACAATGCTTCAATAAACATCTTACTAAACTCAGTTGTATATATTTTAGAATAATTGTTGGTGCTAAACAACTGCATTTTGTATGTTTATGTTTTAAGAACTATTAGTTTATTCTTTATAGACAAATTTATCCAAAAGAGACTCTTTCAGATATTCTTTCTCTCTGGAGATATTTGCCTTATTGAGTTTTTACATATACCTTAATTTGGTGGGTTGTTAGACTATCTTAAGAAAAAAACATCACAGACTGAGTGAGATAAACTAATAATTTTATTTGGTCAGAGTTCTGGAAACTTGGACAATTTCAATTTCTCAGAAGTTCTTTCTCATTGTCTTACAAAAGAACTTCCTTTTTCTTTTGCAAACCAATTCATGAACTCACGGGGTTTCCACTTTATGAATTACTCTCAGTGTATTTAATAACACATTGGGTCAGATTTCACCTACTCTGCACTTCCATAGGCTTATCTCCCAAAACGGCCATTTTGGAGTCTTGGAAGTCATCGTTTCAGTATCTGAATTTGGGTGAACCTGGGTAACTGCTGCATCCTGATTTGGTGACAGGATTCATTTCATTAAAAAATGAACTCTACATGACAGGTAGCTCATATTTTCTAGGTACTCAGTAAATATGGTCTAAATTCATTCTACTATAAGTAGAGTTTTGGGTAAAGCCAATCAAGTACTCAACAGAGTAAAGACACAAAATAACTAAACTTGTTGCAAAGGTCTCAAGTGAAGTAAACTGAACTTTGAGTAAAAGATAGAATTAGATGCCTTATAGACTACTATTAACACAGAATATGTAGCAGTACATCCAGCATCATAAAGGTTGGCATGATTTGAAAAATCATGGAAAGGTAAGAAAAATAACTTATAAGATAGGTTACGACTTAAAATTCTTCAATTTTGAAGGATGTTACTTTGATTTCAAAGATTACTCAGCTTCCCCTTGAGTATCTCTACATACAAATTCGGTGCATGCACCAAATACAGGACTTATTTTTTTTTAGTTATGTTGGGATAAGTACTCCAATATAATCTGGATGAGCATGGCAATTTTTGGTGCTTTATCTCTGATTTGTATATTGAAGCCTTTCATGTAAGACCCATTTTCCACATTAAATTTTAAAGTTGAACACTATATTTTACCACAACTATTTAAAAACCACTATCTGTTGAGGTAAGTAAAATTCTTAAATACTAGCATCATTACTAGAGTAACAACATAACTTCCTTAAACCATGCCACTTATACCGGTAAACCACACTTTTGGAAAAAAATAATAATATAACCCTCTTTACATAACTGTAGAATAGTGTGTTTCTATTTGACTTTCTTAAGAAGTACAGGATACTCAAGGGGTTGAAAGGAAGAAATCTTGGCATTGGAATGAAGATGGAGCATAGTGAATATTGGGTATGATTAATTGAAAGATGTTCAAGGAAGATAACTATTTTCTTGGCCTCTTGAACAAGGAAATGGTTAAAAGAAAGAATAGAAACACTAAAAATTGAGTTCCTTTACAGGTTTCTCTTAGTTCTTGCTTTCATTTCAACTCCAAAATAATAGAACTTTATTTTAAGTGATTAGATACAAATTAAACATTTTCCCAACCACCTGATTTTCTCTGTAAATTTACTCAGCAAAGCCTTTCTCCATAAAAGTTAAAATTTCTGAGCAGCTCCAATTTAAATGAGAGCTTTGACTTAAAAGACTCTTAGTTCTGACTCTTCAGTTGACTTTGTGACCTGGACCAATCATATCACTCCATAGAACGTTGGTTTCCAAACCATGCATTAAAGATTGGAGAGATAACATGAGAGTACAGTGTTCATCTTGCACAAGTCTAACCCAGGCTAATTTTCTAGCACCCTATGTGCTCCCCTGAGTTTTCAGGAGTGATCCCTGAGCACTATAAACCAAATCAAATACCAGCAAATAAACAAAACAAAACACCCTTACTATAAGTTGAGATTAATTCTGATTTTCATAGTGTACATGCATGTACCACCCTCTACACACACACTATCATCCTCACCACCAGCAACACTGCTAGGAAATGTCTGAAAATTGCAAATACTCCTGCCTTCCCGCAGATCCATTTCCCTGATAAGCAATCAACCTGTTCTGGAGCTTCCCAGCAATTGTGCTGCTAAAGTTTGAGAGCCACTGGACAAGCAGATCTGAGAAACTCCCTCCTCACCATCTGTGACATGCTGTGTGATCTTGTGGTCTTTGTAATGAGAGGTAGTAAAATAGAGCCTGTGTTACCAGCAGGAAGAAAAGCTGGGAAGGTGGAGCTTCTGGTAAATAAATTTGCTCTTTGGAAGAGTAACCTGATCTAACTAATGACTACAGATCCCACTGGGAGAAAAATCCTGAGAAAGATTTCTTTCTGGCTACCTGGAAAGGTAGCAGTGACAATATGGGAGAATTCTTCTCCTGGTTGCTCAGAGATGAGAAAAGACCGCCGAATAATATCTTCATTACCAATACAGTGGCATGCATCATGCATCGTGTACAGGGGTGTGCAATCTGGCCTTGGGAATGAGGTTCCCTGAAATAGGGGATGGCCCCTAAATCTTTATCATCATCCCCTTCTTTTAATTGTAAAAAAGATTGCAGTTTTGGGGTGTGAATTGGAAAGCAATGGGGGAAAGTAAATCAGTGTCAGACCATGAAAAGAGAAATTTGCACAATAGGCTGTGCCGGGGCCACGTAGTATTTTCCATCCCGCGGATTCCTAAGGGAGAAACGATTTTCCCAGCAAACAAATTCATCACAACCCCAGTGGAACCTTCCCAGATGCTGAAGCAGAACCCAAGCTAGGCCGCAGGAGGGATGCTAGGGAGGCAAGAAGGAATTCTGCCACCATCTAGTGGTCAGTACGAGCAGCTCATCTCCACAGTTCTGCATCCTAGGATGGCTCGAGATGAAGGTGGTGTTTAAAAGAAGGTCTTTCCTATGGTTTGATTATTTTTTTTCCCTCCAGAGAATTAAGTAAACCTGAGCTACCCACCACGCACGAGCACAAAGTGACAGCTATGATGATACTAACAGAGATTAGTGGCAGGAGGCTGCTTTTGAATCAAAAGAAACCTGAGGTTACTAACAGCTCTCTGCATTGGAAGTCATTCGGTGATTTACAAGTGGAAGAACTCAGTTTTTAAAAATAATATCTTTATTTAAGCATCATGATTTTAAACAGGTTTGTAGTTGGGTTTCAGTTATAAAAAAAGAATATCTGCCTTCACCCAGTACAAATCTTCCCACCACCAATGCCTCCCAACTTTTTCCTCTCCCAACCCCTGCCTGTTTTCGAGACAGGCATTTTATTTCTTTCACTCACTACCATGGTTATATAGTTGGTGTAGTTATTTTTCTAACTGCACTCACCATTCTTTGTCATAAGGTTGTAGTCATCAGGTAAAATGAACTCATGAAATTTTAGTATACTTGGATGGACAAGGAAACTATTATGCTGAGTGAATGAGGCAGAGGGAGATAGACACAGAATAGTCTCACTCATCTGTGGGATTTAAGAAAAAGAAAAGACAGGACGGTAAGAATACCCATAGACAAAAGAGATGAGAGCTGGAAAGACCAGCTCACAACTTTTAGAATAGTCTTTTTAACAAGTTTTGAGTCCTTGAAAGTACAAAGTCCATACTTTGTCAGAGGCAGCACTTGAATGATCCAGAAAATCTGTGACTTCTAAATGCAAAAATTAGGGCCAGGAGCAATAGTGGAATTCGTAGGGTGCTCTCTTACCTTGCAAGGGACTGAAACAACACCAACTATCCTGCCAGGAGGGATCCTGAGCACAGAACTCGGAGTAAATTCTGAGCACAGTCCGGTGAGACCCCAAAACCTAAATTAAAAAAAAATATATAAAATCATGTCTGGAAATAATGCGAAATTATCCCTCACCTTACTACACTGAAGCTTCTTAGAAACCAGGCTTTGGGAGGGAAAGAGAGACCTGAAGGCAGGTCAGCTTAGGAATGACTGAAAACTGACAAAACAAAAAAATTAAAATTGGAATAAATGAAACAAAGGAACAAAGATCATGGGTGCTGAGGGCAATCCTCTTCTACCTTCCACAGAAAATCCCTGTTAGGAGGTCTTAACTTGAAGATTACTGAATGTTGTACATTTATGCAAAAAGATTAGTTTATGTTGTATAGTTTATGGAGATGAATCTCTTTCCTTGATGTTCTTTTATAAGTACATTATTTAATTGAAACTACCATGAGATAGACAGCTGAAATGTTCATATTTGCATTTCAGTAGTACAACATTCAACATCCTTCACCAGTGCATATTTCCTACCATCAGTAATCCCAGATTCCTTCCTGTCACCCTTTTGACTCTCTCTCTATCTCTCTGTCTCCCTCTGTCTCTTTCTCTGTCTCTTTCTGTCTCTCTCTCCCTCCCTTCCACTTTTTCTCCTTTTAGATATTGTTTGTGGTTTGCATTATTATTATAAAAGGGGTGCATATTATTTTATCTCCTTTCAGCACCCAGTTCTTGTCCAGAGTGATCATTTCCAACTATCATTGTCTTAGTGGTTCCTTCTCTGTTCTAACTTCTCTGTTCACCCCACTGTTTGTGACAAATATGGAAGTAAATCTCCTGAAATCAGTCACGCCCATGGAGCTAGTGAATATAGATATATTCATCGCTCCCAAGCGATATATAGATATATTCACTAGCTCCCATGGGTGTGTCTCATATATATATGTATATATATATATACACACATATATATATATTCCACACCTTATCTTTGGTGACTATGGGGACTCTAGACTAACAAAGATATTTTTTATGAAGATTCTCATTTAGCCAGGTACTGGGGTTCAGAACCTTCTTTCTCTGACCAGCATCCCTTGTAAAAATTCTCATATTTTATTAGTATGAAAAATGAAAACCATAATGAGAAGTGAGCTCATACCTGTGAGAAAGACTATCATAGAAAAATAAAATAAAATACATGTTTGGGGAAGATATGAAAAGAAGGGAACTGGATCCACTATTGGTAGGGATGTAATTTTGTTTCCATGTTAGGAATAGTACTGCGATGTCTCCAATAGTTAAAAAAAGAACTCTCGAGACTCAGCCGACCGCGTGGACGGCCGCCCTGCTTCTGCCGGGCTCCCCTTGCCCCTGGGAGGGTCGGGAGACTCCACCGACCGCGTGGACGGCCGCCCTGCTTCTGCTGGGCTCCCCTTGCCTCCGGGAAGGTAGGGAACCTCCGCCGACTGCGTGAACACCTGCCCTGCTCCTGCCGGGCTCCCCTTGCCCCTGGGAGGGTCGGGAGACTCCGCCGACCGCATGGACGGCTGCAATGCTCCTGCCGGGCTCCCCTTGCCCCTGGGAGGGTCGGGAGACTATGCCAACCGCGTGGACGGCTGCCCTGCTTCTGCCGGGCTCCCCTTGCCCCTGGGAGGGTCGGGAGACTCCGCCGACCGCATGGACGGCTGCAATGCTCCTGCCGGGCTCCCCTTGCCCCTGGGAGGGTCGGGAGACTATGCCGACCGCGTGGACGGCTGCCCTGCTTCTGACGGGCTCCCCTTGCCCCTGGGAGGGTCGGGAGACTCCGCTGACTGCGTGGACGGCCGCCCTGCTTCTGCTGGGCTCCCCTTGCCTCCGGGAAGGTAGGGAAACTACAGAAGACCACCCCGCTTCTGCTGGATCTCCATTACCCCCGGGAAGGTAGGGAAGCTACGCCCACCTGCGCAAACCGCTCAAACGTGCCCTGCCCCCAGGCGGATATCTCCTACCTACCAGCACCAGCTGACAACAATAGGGCAAAGCAACGAATCAGGCCATAGAAAGACCGCAGGAGGAGACAAACCGCAGCAAGCCCACCCAATAGTACCACTAGATCCACCCTCAGGGAGGGGCCCCATTCCCACACCACAGGGGATAGAAACAGGCTGAAACTGGAAGGAACAACACTCCAAAGCACACCAATAAACCAAAGAATTATGGGTAAATCAAAGAGATCCCTAAGATCTGATGATACAGAGACAAAACCTAACAAGTTTCCAAGTACGCCAAAACGCACAGATCCATGGGAAGGTGACCTAAAAGCAGCAATGAGGAAGGAAACACAAGAATTAATAAAAGAAATTAGAGAAACCTTAACTAACGAGTATAAGATATCTATGGAGGAATGAATCAGCCAAATTAAAGAAGAAATGTTAAAGACCATGAGAGAGTCTATACAAAAAGAAGTGAAGGAAATAACAGACAAAGTAACAAGCCTTACTAGCAGAAACACAGAGTTGGAGAAACACATTGAAGAACTCGAAGGAAAACTGCAAACAAAAAATGAACAAGAAACCAACAAAGAAATAAAAGGCAAAGCACTGGAAGGAAAAATCCAGTACCTAATGAAAAAAGGACAAAAGAAACAATCTAAGAATTGTGGGTATACAAGAAGGGGAGGAAATAGGGAAAGGGGAAGAACAAGTAGTCAGAGAGATAATAGCAGAGAACTTCCCCTCCCTCTGGAAAGAAACCTCAATGCCAATCCAGGAAGTGAAAAGAGTCCCTAATAAAATAGACCCTAATAAAACAACTCCAAGACATATAGTAATCCAAATGGCAAAAAATAAAGAGAAAGAGGAACTCCTTAAAGCAATAAGAGAGAAAAAAAATCTCAAGTACAAAGGTATGGACATAAGAATCAAACCAGATCTCCCATTTGAAATAATCCAAGCAAGACGACAGTGGAATGACATATTTAAACGACTGAATGAAAGAAACTTCCAACCTAGGGTCCAATACCCAGCAAAATTATCATTCATGTGGGAGGACAGACTAAAAACAACTAGAGCTATTTGTGCAAACAAAACCGATCCTAAATGACCTACTCAGAGATGAACTACACAATCCAAACCCCCGATTGTAACAAAAGCCACCCTACACAACACAACTGCACAACAGTCCTCTCTCTCAATAATTTCCCTAAATGTTAATGGACTAAACTCTCCAATTAAAAGACACATAGTAGAGAACTGGATTAGGAAAAATAAACCAGACTTCTGCTGTCTACAAGAAATACACCTACAGCTACAGGATAAGCACAGGCTTAGAATCAAAGGATGGAAAGTAATTATTCAGGCCAATGGAAAACAAAAAAGAGCAGGGACAGCCATTCTTATATCAGACCAAATTGCATTCAACCTCAAGAAAGTGATCAGAGACAAAGAGGGTCACTACTTACTGATCAGGGGATCATTAGACCAAGAAACACTAACCCTGGTCAATATCTATGCACCCAATGTAGAGTCAGCAAAATATGTGAGACAACTACTGGCCAATCTGGAGAAACACATGAAGGGAAATGTGATAATAGTAGGGGACCTAAATACTCCACTATCACCACTGGACAGATCCTCCAAACAGAAAAATAGTAAAGAAATAAGAGCCCTAAATGAAAACCTAGAAGAATTGGGGCTAATAGACTTATATAGAGCCCTCCATCCCCAGAAAGCAGAATACACATTCTTCTCAAGCCCACATGGAACATTCTCCAGAATAGACCATGTCTTAGGATTCAAAGCCAACCTACATAAGATCACAAAGGTAAGGATCATTAGAAGTACCCTTTCGGATCACTATGCAACAGAGGTCAAAATTGATCTCAAGAAGAAACAATGGAGAAAAACTAATACCTGGAGATTAAACAACATGCTGCTCAATAACTGCTGGATCAAAGAACAACTCAAGGAAGAAATAAAAAGATTCCTTGAGACAAATGACAATGAAGAGACAACATGTCAAAATTTGTGGGACACAGCAAAAGCAGTAATTAGGGGGAAACTCATAGCAATACAGGCCTATGTCAAGAAACAGGAAAATAACAAAACCAACAGTTTAAAAGATCACCTCAAAGAATTGGAACAACAGCAACAGAGAAATCCAACCACAACCAGAAGGCAAGAAATAATAAAAACCAGAGCAGAAATAAACAACATCGAAACTAAGAAAACAATACAAAAAATCAATGAGACCAGGAGTTGGTTTTTCGAAAAAATAAACAAGATAGACAAACCATTGGCAAAACTCACCAAAAAAAAGAGGGAAAACACCCAAATTAATAGGATCACTAATGAAAGGGGAGAGATTACAACAGAACCCCAAGAAATACAACATATCATGAGATCATACTATGAACAACTATACTCAACTAGGCTAGATAACCCAGGAGAAATCGACAGATTCTTAGACAAACACCCTCTTCCAAGACTGGAAAAGGAAGATCTAGAAAGCCTAAACAGACAAATCACCTCAGAGGAAATTGAAGATGTAATTAAAAAACACCCTAAGAACAAAAGCCCAGGCCCAGATGGATTTACAGGTGAATTCTATCAAACATTTCAAGAAGACTTACTATCACTGTTCCATAGGCTTTTCCAAACCATAGAAAAAACAGGAATCCTCCCCAACTCCTTTTATGAGGCTAATATCACACTCATTCCCAAAGATGGCAAAGACACCACCAAGAAAGAAAACTACAGACCAATCTCACTAATGAACATAGATGCAAAGATACTTAACAAAATCTTAGCAAACAGAATCCAACACTTCATCAAAAAGATCATACATCACGACCAAGTGGGATTCATACCAGGAATGCAAGGTTGGTTCAACATATGCAAATCAATCAATTTGATACATCACATCAACAACATGAAAGACAAAAACCACATGATCATATCAATCGATGCAGAGAAGGCGTTCGACAAAATCCAACATCCTTTCATGTTAAAGACACTCAGCAAAATAGGGTTAGAAGGAACTTTCCTCAAGATAGTTACAGCTATATATGAAAAGCCTACAGCCAACATTATACTTAATGGCGAGAAACTAGAAGCATTCCCACTAAGGTCAGGAACTAGACAAGGCTGTCCACTCTCTCCACTCTTATTTAATATAACCTTAGAAGTCCTAGCAATAGCAATCCGACAAGAGAAGGGAATCAAAGGAATTCAAATAGGGAAAGAGGAACACAAACTATCTCTATTCGCCGAAGATATGATGATATACATCAAAAACCCTAAAGAGTCTACAGTAAAACTCCTAGAAACTATCAGCCAATACAGCAAAGTGGCTGGATACAAAGTCAATACACAAAAGACAGTAGCGTTTCTATATACAAAAAATGAAGTTGAGGAGAGAGAGATTAAAAATACAATTCCATTTAAGATAGTATCAAAAAATATCAGGTATCTAGGAATCAACCTTACAAGAGAAGTGAAAGACCTATACCAGGGAAACTTCAAAACACTCCAGAAAGAAATTGAAGACGATCTAAAGAAATGGAAGAACATCCCATGCTCATGGATAGGTAGAATTAACATAATCAAAATGACTATCCTACCCAAACTCCTATATAGATTTAATGCAATCCCTTTCCAAATCCAGACACAATTCTTTAAAGAATTAGAACAATCATTCACAAAATTCATCTGGAACCACAAAAGACCCAGGATAGCCAAACAAATACTGAAAAACAAGAAGCTGGGTGGAATCTCCTTACCCAACTTGAAACTATACTATAAAGCCATAGTAATCAAAACAGCATGGTACTGGAACAGAGACAGGACCTCAGACCAGTGGGTCAGGACAGAATTCCCAGACATAAACCCCCAGATATACAGCCAACTAATATTTGATAAAAGAGGCAAGAATCTGAAATGGAACAAAGAAAGCCTATTCAACAAATGGTGTTGGCACAACTGGAAAACCACATGCACGAAAGTGAAAATCAACCCATACCTCACTCCTTATACAAAAGTCAACTCAAAATGGATCAAAGATCTTGAAATCAGACCCGAATCTATAAAGTTTATCGAGAATAAAATAGGGAGAACACTCGAAGACCTATATATCAAAAAGGTCTTCGAGAATGGAGCACCAATGGCAAGAACCTTAGCAGCAAACATAAACAAATGGGACTACATCAAACTAAAAAGCTTCTGCATGGCGAAAGAAACCTTACTTAATGCAAGAAGACAGTTAACAGAATGGGAAAAAATCTTTTCACTAGACATATCAGATAAAGGGCTGATATCTAGAACTTACAAAGCACTCAGAAAACTGACCCCCTCAAAACCAAATAAAGCCATAAAAAATGGGGAGAAGAAATGAATAGACACTTCTCTGAAGAAGACAGAAAGATGGCTAACAAACACATGAAAACATGCTCACCTTCACTCATCATCAGAGAGATCCAAATCAAGACAACAATGAGATACCACCTTACACCAGTGAGGATGGCCCACATCAAAAACACCGAGAACAATCTTTGTTGGCGCAGATGCGGTATGAAGGGAACTCTCATCCACTGCTGGTGGGAATGCCCCCTAGTCCAACATCTATGGAGAACAGTCTGGAGAGTACTCAAAGAACTCAGAATTGAGCTCCCTTTTGACCCAGCAATTGCACTCCTAGGTATATACCCCCATGTTGGAAGAACATTCATTCCAAAATACGTGTGCACCCCACTATTTATCGCAGCACTCAGTATAATAGCCAAATCTTGGAACCAACCTCGATGTCCAACAACAGATGAATGGATCATTAAGATGTGGTATCTATACACAATGGAATATTACATGGCAGTCAGAAATGATACAATCACAGATTTTGCAGCAACGTAGATGGACTTAGATCATGTTATGTTAAACGAAGTAAGTCAGAAGACAAAAGATAAACACAGAATGGTAGCACTATTCTGAAGCACATAGAACATACATCTCAATCACAACTAATACTTAACAATCAAATAACAGGGTCTAACAGGGTAGAAACTCCAATCACTGTAATAGTCAACATATACCTGGGAACAGTGCCCAAAACACATGAAAAAGGAACAACACAAACTCTCGACTACACATTATACCACAAAGAAAACAGCAACACCAGAACAGCAGCATAGAGAGAACAGGTACGTAATCAACCTTCTACAATAATGGCCCATAATAATCCTGTAGAGATCGTATACAGGAACACAGGTAAAGAATACCATGGCAAACCACTGACTCCAATGGAAACATCCCATAAAACTACGTATTAATGCCCCTATCTTACTATATTTAAAATAACCTCTCAGCTTTTCTGTCCACAGGCGTTCTTGGATACAAAGGGCAGACAAGCTAAGTTGGCAGCTCGGGATACCACAGGAGATACCATGCCCAGTTTGCACTACGAGATGGCCCCGAGAAAACTCTTTAACATACACTTTATCTCTAGGTTTACCTTCTTTTAGGGTTTCAAGCACGTGATCAGTCAGACCACTGAAGCAGTAACAGCGACGTACAGACCCAAACTACATGTTCTATTCACTGAACACATTCAAGCAAACTAGCATTCCCTTGCTATTCTCTCCTCTCTTCTCACCACCTCCTTACCTATTTTTTTCTTTTCTATTCTTTTCTTTACTTTCTATCCTTTCTCTTCTCCCTTTCTTTCTAATGTATTTTTCTCTTTTCTCCCTCCCTACCCCTTCCGTACACCTTACCCTTTCCCCCCTCTGGAAATCCAAATATCCCTCCACCCCTCAATCCCATCCAGACCTCCCTCTATATTAAAACACTTCACCCTCAGTCCTTAATCTATTAGGCAACAAGATCGACCTCCTACCCCAACGAACCAGTACCCAGCACCCAAGAGAAGGGACACCCAGTCAAACCCACATCTTGTCCCAGGCAAGAAAAGACAGCCAACTCCCCTGCGGACTCATGCTGCGAGGCCCTCCCTAACAACTCCCCCTAACGTGGACTGTTTCTTGAAACCAGACCTAGGTCCAAAAGTGTTCCCAATGCAAGAACTCTTCCAAGACATCCCGGCCGCAAATTGTTACCAACCTGAAGAAGGTCAGGGGGTGTGATAGGAAGATGCCTGGGAACCCACACATCACAAGAAAAACCCAAAAGACAATGGGAAAAACTGTACTTCCAACATAGACATGAGACCTGTAATACACCACCTCGTTACCTGCTCTCCCCCAAATGTAAGGTAGTCTTTTGCACCATTTTGGTCCTTTAAAAAAAAACTTAGCTAATTCATTTTAGTTTTTTTTTCTTTTTTTTTCTCTTTTCTTTTTTCCCCTTAAATATATTTATTTATTTATGTATTTATTTATTTACTTATTTTTTTTTTTTTGGTTTTTGGGCCACACCCGGTGAAGCTCAGGGGTTACTCCTGGCTATGCGCTCAGAAGTCGCTCCTGGCTTGGGGGACCATATGGGATGCCGGGGGATCGAACCGCGGTCCGTCTCCTAGGCTAGCGCAGGTAAGGCAGGCACCTTACCTTGAGCGCCACCGCCCGGCCCCATTTATTTATTTTTTTAAATGTTGGTCCTATATATACATTTGCGAGCACATACATTTTTAATTATTTTATTTTATTCTATTTTATTATTATTATTTTTTATTTTTTTTATATTTTTTATCATTTTTGGGTATCTGACCTGTGTCTATTATCCCCTCTGTCCACCCCCAACTATACCGACAATACAATGAAGCTCCACTCCCCCCTGCAAAGACGCACTAAATAAAGGGGAAATCTTACTTATAAAAAAAGAGCTCTTATCTACTAGAGATAGGAACTCATAGTTGTTTACAATACAGGGATATCTCCTACCTTGAAAATATGTCATGTGGAATCAACTTAGACCTCAGATGATTAGATACCATTCACCCAGCCTTGAACCCTGGATCCCAGACAAAGAATCGGCACAGCTCTTCACAACAGCTGCAGAAAACAAACTCCACCCGGGACAGCCTTAATACTGCGGGGTCAACAACAAGGGCCAGCTCTAACATGATATCCTGACAACGAGGAAAATGTGAACAACTTGACCTTAGAGCAGATTAGCTTACCTTACCAGCTAACGACAAGACAAAACCAGAAGACTCGGCACCCTTTGGTAGGTCCAAAAGCCAAGATCGTGACTTACAGATGACTGGCTACTAGAACCACGACCAGACAGTATACATCTTGGGACCAATAAAAAAGCCCTAGTTTAGGGTTTGAACTATGACTTGCACAATAAGCATGATCCCCAGTCCCAAAGGTCTGACAGAGACAACTGCAACAGAATGGGGCTTCTGGAAGCACAAAGAAAGACGTTATCCTAGGCGCCATCCTAGGTTCAGTGCAAAGACCAAGGTCACCAACCACAGAAGATGGATTAAAACGACACTGAGGTAACAGAACCTCTAGAACCACAAAGACTGACTTCATCATAAGTCCCACCTCAGGATCTGTGCAGATACTGAGACCTCTAAACACAGAGCTCTGAGTGTATCACCCTGGACAGAACAGAAGTATTCCACACACCAAAAAAAACACCACCGGGAAAATAAATGATCCTGAGCAAAGTCTAGAGCTGATCCCATGACAGTATACTCCAAGGACGGAGAAACCCCATATTTCCTAGGCCAAGTGAATTCCTTTTCGAATGACCCCAATATTTACTGTGCCAGGGCAGGAGGGGAAAAAACAAAAATACAAAAAGCACAATACCTTGGTTATTTTATATATATATATATGTATATATATATATATACATATATATATTTTACCTTCATTTATTATTGTTATTATTATTTTTATTTACCTATCTATTTTGGTCGATTTCTCTGTTTGGGTGTGATTATTGAAATCGTTGTCCCCAATTATACTTATT
Source organism: Suncus etruscus (assembly GCF_024139225.1). NCBI lineage: Eukaryota > Metazoa > Chordata > Mammalia > Eulipotyphla > Soricidae > Suncus > Suncus etruscus. The sequence continues at coordinate 5,486,147 of NC_064852.1, forward strand.
TTTTTTCTTTTCTTTTCTTTTCTTTCGTTATGTGCTATGTCATGTTTCTTATTTCAAGACCATGGCGTGTTTTTGGTTTATTTGTTTGTTTGTTTGTTTGTTTTTAGCTTTGTTTTTCATCTGTTTTTTTGTGGTGCTTATCGATATAGCTGGAGTCCTCACCGGATAATTGACACTTTTTTTGGTACTGGTGGAGTGTTTCACCTTCTTTCTCTCCTTCATCTCCCAAATCGATGATGAGAGCCTCTAGAAGGATTCCGCCCATTTTGGGAGTATTAGACTCTTACCCCTGTTTATTTATCTTCTCTTTTTCAGGCAAAACCACGCAACTTGAACTAGCTAGTCCTGCCTACAGTTAGAGGGGGAGATAAGGGAGGCATCGAGACCAAACAGGTGCAAGACTACTAAGTAGGAGGTTGGATACAGAGGGGACCACATATTTTAGCCGCCCTGGGGGTGAGGGAAGAGGAAATGAGAGGTTGGACAAAAACGGAGGGGTAGGGAGGACAATTTGGTGATGGGAATCCCCCCTGATTTTATGTAAATATTTACCTAAAATGTTATTGTCAACAATATGTAAGACACTATGATCAAAATAAAAATTATATTAAAAAAATAGAAAAAAAAAAGAACTCTCAGTTTATCCAGTTTTCCTACCCCAGGTACTTGCTCAATTTTAATTAAATTAATTTAAATTAAAAAAATAATGTGCCCCTTTGCAGCATAGTATATGGTATTCAAGAAATGATAACAAACTATGTGTCCTATGAGAAATGGGTAATAAAAATGTGTACTACATACAAGAGAAAAAAGTTGAACTGCATAAAAAAATCTGGTTTCATTTTTAATCAGATGAACTGATAGGAGGTAGTTTTTAGGGAATTAAACCATGTGAAGAAAGACCAGTATATAATATTATAAACTCACTTATATGTGGTACACAGGAAATAAAAAGCATGAACTAAATAAAACAAAAATACTTTTCAGGCAACAGGACTGAAGGAAAGGGGAAAGGAGAGATTAATGAAGGCAAAGGAGATGAGTTTCAATAATACACAAGTGAAACTTATGATTTCATAATGCACTGGGATTTTCTACTTTTTTTACATTTTTTGGTTAATGTTGGGGGCTTGGCATGATCAGGCATGTTTCTGATTCTGTGCCCCAGCATCATTACTGGTTGTATTCAATCTGGGACGCTGGAATTCAAACCTGTGTTTGCTAAATGCAAAGCAGGAACCTTCTCACTGTAACCATGTCTCAGGGCCCTCACAACTTTTTTGTACATATCTAGCTAAATTATTTAACTAAGTTCCACCTTCCTTATTTGAAACTCTGAAAAAGCATTAGGATATATTTTAGTGCTGTTTGAGTTATAATGAAATGTTGTGGCCACCAGTCTCATGTTTCATGGATATAAAATGCTCAAAAATATCAGGCAGTGTGTCCAGAATTAATGGAAAATTAGTATTTGGAAACCATTATACATTTTAAAACATTTTTCTTAACTTATTTATTCAGCAGAGGTTAGAATTGATTATTGATTTATGCTGTGTATAGATGAATTCAGGCATTAGGTATATATATTTAAAATCCATCCATATTTTGCTATCACACTCTAGATTATTTTATCAATAAATATCTATTTACTCATTATACTGTTAGCTGTATGAGGGCAAGGTTCACATTTATTTAGCTTTCTAATGTATCAGATATTTTTAGCTTGTTGAGAGCATTATACTTGGCACAGTGTAGGCTGGTAAAAAAAAATTCCACATGGATGAATGAATGAATAATGGTTTAAGCGTGTGTCATCACAGAGTACTTTCTCTTGGGTTATAGAAGAAGCATAGTGCAAAAAAGGACAAGGAAGAGAAAGTGGCCTGAATAAATTCTCTCTAAAAAACTAAGAACCTAGAGGCTCGACTGATAATTTGAGGAACAAAAAAATAATAAAAGTCACCTAAGTAATTTTGAATTTCAGTTAAACAAATAGTTTTTGAAAAAAAATATATATACCCTAAGCAATATTTGAGATACACTTATACAAAAAAGCAATTAGTTACCAGTTTTAAATTCACTTCATCTCCTTTTAACATCGGGGCACTCACACGAGCAAGTATAGAATATGGCAGGTGTAGTAAATAAAGCTCTGTACAATTATAAATAGCTGTTTTGTGTCTGTATGTGCACGCATGGGCAGTCATGTTTCTCTGTGCCCATGTGTGAGATCAAGATACATTTTTTACCTATTTGCTTTTATTAGAGAATTTATGGAAATATGCAAAAGGTTTGAATTTAAACATGATGTTTCGTTTCTTAACAGTTTTGTTATGACAGAAGGGTTCTAGCTTCGCAGCCAACCCTTTCCTCCTCTGGCTTTTGAGCAGATCTAGAGGCCCCTGTTTCAGCTAACAGGTAATTAACCTTCATAAGAAATGTGTAAACAAATCGTTGACTCCTGAACTTCCTAATTGTTTTCACCTATTGTTTGATCTCAATGCATTATGCTGCCATGAAGATACTCAACTGTAGCATGGGAATCAAATAGAATGTTTGTGTGTGTGTGGAAGAGGGGGCTTCGCACAAGCAGTGTTCAGGGAATCTGAGGACCCTTCCCAGGGAGATGCTTTTTCATAATCTGGGGTGCTTGGAGGCCTCAGGCTTACATTTGGCAGTGTTAAGGGTAACATGTCAGGACAGGAATAGAGGTGGCCAAGCAAACAACTTAACCCCATACTACTTTTCTACTCCCATTAAATATATCTAAATATATTACCATTAATGTTCCTCTTTTTGTTTTGTTTCGTTTTCTGGAAAGCTTTATTTATACAAAAGTTTATTATTCTTTCTGACCTGTAATATGTAATGAAATAATGTAATGCAAAGTTTTTTTTTTCTGAAAAAAAAAAAAAGATACCTGGGGCTGGAGTGATAGCACAGAGGTAGGGCATTTGCCTTCCATGCACTAACCTAGGAAGGACCATGGTTTGATGCCCCAGCATCCCATATGGTCCCCCAAGCTAGGAGCAATTTCTGAGTGCATAGCCAGGAGTTAACCTTGGGCATCACTGGGTGTGTCCCTTCAACAAAAACAAGACAAAACAAAAAAGATACCTACTATGCATGTACTTCTTTTAAAAAAACATTTTTTATGAAAACACCATGATTTACAGTTATTCATAGTGGAGTTTTAGACATAATATGTTCAGCACCAATCCCACTATTAGTATAAATTTCTCTTTCTCATTGTCCCCAGGTTCCATCCCATCTTTACTTCTTTACCACCCCAGCCTGCCTTCTTGACAGGTACTTTTGTTGTTCTTGCTTTTTTGGCCACAGTCAGTGGCACTCAGGGGTTACTCCTGGCTATGCACTCAGAAATTGTTCCTGGAAGTCTTGGAGGACTATACGTGATGTGGGGGATCAAACCTGAATCAGTTCCGGGTCTACAGTGTGCAAGACAAAACTACTGTGTTATGCTTCTGCTTCAATGTGTACACATTTTAAGTTTCCTAACTCTGTTTTCAGTCTCCTGCTTCCTGTATTGTTTAACCTGGTTTGGATATAGAGCTAGAACATTCTCCTAGATCCCTAAAATACCTGTCTCCTGCCCCCCTCCACATTACTTACATACTCTTCTTGCTAAATCACTCAACCTCTTTTCCGCTCTGTGCTTCTCCTTCCTATATTCTGGGGACAAGTTGACCATGAATTCCAGCCATAAATTATTTATAAACGTATACATACATATGATGTTCACAATTGTTCAAATATTTTTTAAAATGCAATACTACAAAGTGATGGTAATTAAGATATGTAGATATCACCTCTGTGAGACAGGATCCTACTATAGTATACTGTGCTTTCCTTGACCTGCTATGATCACTTTACTTAATGTTTCCTTATTATGATGACCCACCTATCCTTTCGAAACTTTCGTCGTTTATTTTATAATAGTAGTTATACTATTTTGGTTTAGTATAAAATAAACTAATGTATTGCTCTAGAATAAAAATAAAAAATATAAAATAATACAAGAGTTGGGTGAGGCTGCCCCAGACACCATGGTTCTAATACGTTTTTTGGACAGGTCTGATAAATTAGGGTAGTTGTGGAAAAGAAATAATAAAGAGCAGACAGAAAAGATATTCAATGGAATCAGCTTGCTTTATTTCTCATGGCTTTCTCTGCCATGTGCACTCTTTCTCCTGAGCCTAAAGCCAGAACTTTTTTTTTATTATCCAGAAATCCACCCACCAGGGTAGGGAAAGGCCCTGTAATCCAGGTGGGCTTTTACATACCAAAAGAAGATATTAAAGAAACTGGAAGTTGGGGGAATGGTTAACTATTGCATTCATTGTTAATTTTTAATTTCTGAGACTGAAGATATTTCATGCTCAGAAGTTTAAATATAGGCCAACTTAGTAGGCTGAATTAAGCAAAGATCTTGTCAAAAAAAAAAAAAAAAGAAAGCAGCAACTTGGATGGCAAGACTATTTGACAGCTACCATCTCTCCTATCTTCACCATCATGTGTCAGCCATACTTAAAATCGATCTGATCCTGAAATACTCTTATACAGAGCAATTGGTCCCTATATCTACTCTCTGTTCCCAAGAATAATTTGGTAGTAAGCAATGTAAACTAGGAGTCGATATGGATTCCACTGACCTGCATTTCAACTCTTGCTCTTACTAAACAGCTCTGTAATCTCCAAGCAATTACAGCAGGTTCATTTTCTCATGTGTGCCAGGAAGGAATTGTGACAATTGAACTCAGAAACACCTTCTTCCATCTAAGGGTTCTCTGATTTAAGATTCCTGCAACCTCACATCAATGTCACAGCTAATAGAAATAGAAAAGTCAAATGGTGCAAGATTTTGGGAAAAGGCAGGGCACAAGAAATAATGGCACCACAAAGTATTGGGAACAGTGGAACAAGTAAACAAAACTGATAATGCTGCCTTCGTTAACTGAATCTAGAAGTCAGAGAGGAAGAGTACTGCTTTCCATCAGGAGGAAGTAAATATTAACTTAAAACCAGCCTCCTAAACAACACAGAATTTTATCTAGATAATTATTCCATCCTTTAATATGTAATAGTGTCTTGCTTCTAATAATGACAATAAAAACTTTGAGGTTTTGTTGAGAAGACTGTGCCATATAGAGAGCTAATTACTTTGTGCAGAATGTCTCATTTGAAATTCACAGACTTCTCTGTTGAGATATCAAAGTTGATGCCTATTTTACAGAGGAAGGTACTGAGACTTGGGTGACTAGTGTGCCTGTTATTACATGGTTCATAAATCAGTGATAACCTTAGAGCCAAGGCTAGTGTTTCCAGCACATGCAATGTATTCTTTCTGAAGTAATTTTTTTAATAGTAAGCTTCCTGATGTATGGTATCTCTGTAGTATCTTGGTCTGATTTAATGCTGTCATATCCTTAAACTTGACCAGAGGTCACATTTTCTACCCAAGTCTACCTGATGTCCCAAGGAATGTCCTGAAAAACCAAGTAGAATTAGAATATGTTTGCTGTGATGTCTTGAAAACAAATGCTATATTCCCTTATTTGTTCCAAAGATCAATAGCATCTAAGAATTTATTAGATTATGCATTAAATTTTTAATTTAATAATTCATTAAAATATTGAACTGATGAGGCTTCAAGTACTTATCAAAAGTTTAAATATTGGCTTAGATTATAGATAAATAAGAAAATGAATATTCATCTTGGAAACTTTGACTTATTGCAAAAGTGAGATCTGAGGTTTTTAGGAGATAACACCTCCACTTAAAAATAATTTATCTATGTACTCCTTTTTTTAACAGATGGAATTACTAGAGATAGAGACTTTCTTTTTTTTTTTTTTTTGGTTTTTGGGCCACACCCTGTGACGCTCAGGGGTTACTTCTGGCTATGCGCTCAGAAGTTGCTCCTGGCTTCTTGGGGGACCATATGGGACGCCGGGGGATCGAACCGCGGTCCGTCCTAGGCTAGCGCAGGCAAGGCAGGCACCTTACCTCCAGTGCCACCGCCCGGCCCCGAGACTTTCAATGAAAGAATAAAAACCTGGTTTATGTCCTGAATCTCCAGTCCATTTTTTCTGGTTCTTTAACCAAACTCTCATCATGAGTTTATATGTGTGAATGAAAAAAGATGATAAGAGTGTGGAGTTGGGTAGGAATAGAAGAAACAACAGTTCATAGAGCAGCAAAAAGGGGTCGTGAAAGTTGATTTCAGAGACACATGGACCCCCAAAAGACAAACATTTAGCATAGACTTTAATTAGGAGGAGTTTGAAAGAAGAGATCTCCAATATGAATTATCTGAGTGAAGAACAAAGGAATTCATAAAGAGACAGAAAAGTGGCTGAAAGTATATTTTCTACTCCAAACCATTTCTTCCTGTCTTGCTGTGTTTTTGTTGTTGTTGTTGTTGATGATGATGATGATGATACAGTTTAGAAAGGGTGAGTCTAAGAAACATCAATATAAGCCTGTAATATCAGCTTCATGTTGAAACCTATCTTGTGCCTCTTGATGCTGTTGTATAAGACCAAAGAAATTGCAGATATCTTTTGTCTAAAATGCAAAACTCAACAGTCATAGAGTCAACATTCTCCATGCTTATATCATTGTGTTACTGAGTGAGAGTATTAGTAAACTTTCACTCTAAATACCTCTGCAGGTAAAAAAAATAAATCAGCTGTTTTAAGGTTACATGTGGTTGCTAATGTTTTCAATCAAAAAAGAATCTAGGTGGTATAAAATGGAAGAGGTAAAAATAGGCTAAAAATAAATTTGCAAATTCGAGGATATGAAAGGAGCTACAGAGGAGCTGAAATAATCTTAGTGAGTTGAGAGTATATGATAAGAGAAAGAAGTAATCACTACTTGTGTAGCTTTTAATTTAATTTTTCAGCTAATATTTTAGGAGTAGCTACCTAGTTATTTCTCATTGTTTACTATTCTGGTCATTGGGGATAAAGCCACCCCAACACACACACATACACAACTAATTACCATTTCCATATAAAATATATACTATAAAATGGGTAGGCATGGTGCAATTCTAAATAAATTTGTCAGGAAAGACGTCATTTAAAAGGTCTTAACCCAAAGAAATCAATGAAGATAGTAGAGGAGGTCAAGTGAATATCCAGCAGAAAATTATTTTTCAAGGAGGGAATAAACAATAGTGAGCTGCAAATATATTGGAGCAATTGATCTTAAGATGGGTTATGATTCACAATTTCTAAGTTCAAATTATACAAAGAAAAATTGTACCAAAAACAGACGAGAGGAAGCCACTATAATAATTATAATGATTATATATAATGCATTATTACACAATAAATAATTTTATATAATGAATAATTATGTTATATGATAATTATAATTTAATAAATATAATTATAAGCTGCATTATAGTAATGACAGATTGGCAAGACTGGGTTTGGCAAATATGTTAATGGCTCTATATTTATCTTTTATTTTAAGAAAGTCTGCCATGGTTTCCTGATCATATGAATATGAGCTATAAGAGAAAATTAAAATACCAAAGATTAATTTCAAGATACAAGCAGGAAACAATAAAAGAGATAGAATTTTGACTATAAAGATGAGAAACGCTGTGAGAGTGTGAGTTTGTAATTTTCTATCCTGAGATATTTGAATATTTCTTTAAATAAATAGTAATGGAATAAATATAAATAAAATAAATTTAAATATTGAATTAAATATGTATATGGGGTAATTATATTTTTGTGTGGATATGAGCCTGAAATTTGAGAGTGTCCTGCATTGGATACAGAAGTGTGAACACTTCTTCAAGTTTAGACAGTATTTATAGCTATGAAATTGGAAGGATTATCAGGAAAGAAAGAAAGTAGAATTGCAAAGACTGCACTTGGGGGCCAAAGAGATAGCACATGGTTAGGGCATTTGCCTTGCAAGCAGCCAATCCTGGACAGATAGTGGTTCAAATACTGGTATCCCATATGGTCCCCAGTGCCTGCCAGGAACAATTTCTGAGCACAGAGACAGGAGTAACCCCTGAGCATCGCTGGGTGTGAGCCAGCCCCCCCAAAAAAACAAACAAACAAACAAACAAACAAACTAAAAGACTGAAGTTGATACCTTTTAGTGAGATCTCTGAGATTAGAAAGGAACAAGATAGAGAAAATATAGTTATGATAACCCAAAAACTCCAGGGAAGACAATTTTTCAGGAAACAGAAAGTTAATAGTGAGTTGGCATCACTTAAGATACATGATTGACCTTACATACACTGACCCTAACTTCAAACATAGGTAGAGGAAATGTCACAAAAGGATTGACCATCCCCAAGTGGCTTTAATCATTAATAAGTATTTGGAATATTTTCTATTACTTTGATGGATTGGAAAAGGGGTCAAGCTAAAATCCACCCTCTTGACAAGTGAAAGAGAACAGTAACATCGTCAGAATAAGTGATTGTTTAGGACATCATAGGTTTTCCTTAAAAAAATATGTAATACTTCAAAAAATGACAGTCTGCTTTTCTAGCCAGCCAATGAGTCAAGATTGCTCAGGAATAATACCAGCAGGATATCATATGAAATGGCATGTCAAGTAATGTGAGAATTTTCTAGGAAATGAGAAATGAGAAAAAAGTGAGAGTGAAAAGTTTCAGCTTCATGCATCCTTAATAAACAAGAAGGAAAAGGAAAAATTTTCTCTCATAAAGTAAAAAGCTGGAACAAGTCACTCATCATACTATGCTCCGTTTCTGAAAATAGGAGCAACTTTTGGCTACCAGTCAAAATGAAACAGAAAATATGTAAAACACATATGTATTCCTGCACATACACAGAGAGATAGGAAAAAGGAGGTTTCCAAGGTTGATTTTTTGAGGTTTGGAAGGTAAACATATATTATAGTTTATATTTTATATATTGCAATGGTATATCATATATAATATTTAATATATTAAAATATCCGGTGCCTATCTTTATTGCTGTAGTGCTCACTGGTTATTTAATTCGTTATTTTTTTCTGTATTGTTGTGGTATTTCAATTACCTTTTTTCACATCCTCTCTCAAACTGAGGTTGGAAGCCTCTAGAGAGACTCAGCCCATTTTCAGCGTATTTGACTTTTGACTTCTTTATTTTTTTCCCTCTTATTTTGTACCCCATTTTATTGCTTTTCTTGTCTTCAAACAAAACCACATACCTTGATTTTTCTAGCTCTGCCTCTTAAATAGAAGGGGAAACGAGGGTTCCAGGACCAAACAAATATGAGATCACTAGTAGTAAGCCAGACAAAGAGGGGTCCACCTACTCTAGCAGCCCGGGGGGTGATGGTGGGTTATATGGGTTGTAGAAAGGGAACTGGAATGGAGGAGGACATAGTTGGTGATGGGTATTCCCCTGATTCAATGTTAATATGTACCTAAAACACTACGTTGAAAGATATGTAAGCCATTATGGAAAAAATATGTTTTTAATCAGAAACTTTCTTTGACTTACATGTATTATTATATCAATTATATTATGTATTATGTCACTATATTATGTTATGTTAGCTTACCTCATTATGTTAGTCAATTTTGTCTCTTGAATAAATTCTTACAATAAAAATAAAAAAAGAAAAAATATCCACATAATATCATATAATGAATATGAACAAATCTAATAATTATAATATGATAATATATATGTTTACATAATGTACCAATTTTGATATTCTGCATATTGCAGCCAATGTCAAGCCCATTTTCTAAAAAGACTATCTTAGTTTGTGCCTTCACATGTCCTTTTGGCTTCTTAGGAATGAAATCGCCTTTTATCAACTGTTTAAAAATCTAGTATCCATGAATTTTGTCACCAAGAATACTCAGAAAAGGATTTTATTGAACATTCCCTAAATTGAAGAAAAAAACCTTTTATTTTTATACACAAAAAATCAATTATGCAAATGTTAAACAGCTTAAGATAATTTGCTATGTTCAAATATGCAAAGCACATTAAAAGCATCAAAGAATAAGTAATGGTCAACAAAATAATTACTTGCATTTACAACACAGCATAGTTCCCTAAGGAGATTTAGCCTACCACATCTATTTAGACTTATTTGAGCTAGAACCACACAAAGGTTAGAATGAGAATGCTGTCCTATCTAAATTTTATTGAACTTCACATTAAAAAACATTTTAAAGTAGTCTGTGTATATTATTTTATGCCACTGCCATAATAGACTCCACAAATAAATGTCCCAAATCTTACTCCTCCCCATCCCACCTACACCTGTACTCGATACAGGCTTTCCACTTCCCTCATTCATTCACATTGTTAGGATAGTTCTCAATGAAATTATTTCTCCAACAGCACTCATCACTCTTGGTGGTGAGCTTCATGTCATGAGCTGTACCTTCCAGCCTTCATCTCTTTTGTCTCTGAGAATTATTGCAAGAATGTCTTTCATTTTTCTTAAAACCATAGATGAGTGAGACCATTTTGCGTCTTTCTCTCTCTCTGACTTATTTCACTCAGCATAATAGATTCCATGTCCATCCATGTATAGGAAAATTTCATGACTTCATCTCACCTGACGGCTGCATAGTATTTCATTGTGTGTATATATACCACAGTTTCTTTAGCCACTCATTTGTTGAAAGGCATCTTGGTCATTTCCAGAGTCTAGCATTTGTAAATAGTGCTCCAATGAATATAGGTGTGAGGAAGAAATTTTTGTATTGTATTGTGTTCCTTGGGTATGTCCCTAGGAGTGGTATAGCTGGATTGTATGGGAGCTCACTTTCCAGTTTCTGTAAGAATCTCCATATACTATAGGCATTTTTATTAAGACATGTCAGATCTCAGGGCTGGTCTGTGACACATGTGGTAGGGCATTTGCCTTGCTCACGCTAACCTAGGACAGACCTCGTTTCAATTTCCCTATGTCCGATATAGGCCCCCAAGCCAGGAGCTATTTTTGAGCACATAGCCAGGAGTAATCCCTAAATTTCACCATGTGTGGCCCAAAAAAGTAAAATAAAAAAATCACATCTCAATAAAACACTACCTTAATTTTTAATTAAAATGTATTTAAAATTATTTCATAATTTTTAAATAACTTTTTGCAAATAATACTTCAACACCAATTCCACTGCCCATATCCATCTCCATCATCACCCCACCACCACCACCATATACACACAGGCAGGCACATAACAAAATTTGGTCATTGCATTAGAAATTCTATAAAACACAAATTTTAATGCTGGGGAAACCTTAGTAATGTTGTCAACCAAATTCTTTGTTTAACTACAAGAAAATTACTGTTCAGAGTTTAAGTGACTTAATTTCATTTTTTTGGAAGGGGCATACCTGGTGAAGCTCATGGATTACTTACTCCCAGCCATGCACTCAGAAATTGCTCCTGGCTTGGAGACATATGGGATGCCAGGGAATCGAACCATGGTTCTTGTGCTTCAGCCACATGCACGCAAATACCCTACTGCTGCTGCGCCACCACTCCAGTCCCGGAGAATAATTTCTGTGCAGTTGTAAAAACTCCAAATTTATTGCCCTGTTTCCTGTATGATTTAGATAGAACTAAATTAATACCTTTTAACAGTTTTTGGAAAAGTCAAGAAACTAATAATAAAAGTTTGTAGAAAATGTATTATTTGCATTTGCAAAGCATTACTCTCCTTTATCTGTTCTGTTTTGTTTTATTTGGGTTTGGTTTGGTTTGGTTTGGGCCATACCTATCGATGCTCAGGGATTACTCCCAACTCTGCACTCAGGAATTATTCCTGGCTGGCTTAGGGAACCATATAGTATGCTAGAATCAAAGCCGGGTTGGCTGTAGCAAGACTTTCCCCTCTGTACTCTCTCTTTGGCTCTGCAGAGAAGTCTTTCTTTATCAAAATGATTTCGCCATATAATTTGGAACAAATGAACTTGGCATTACATGGGGAAGCTCAAACTTAAATTCTGAGATTTTCCTATGTGACCTCATTAATTAAATGATTAAAATTTGTGAGGGTCATGAGATATGGTACAGTGGAAAGATTTTTGCTTTGCTTTTAGTTTTGACCCCCTCACATACTATACTGGCCCCTGAATATCACCAGGCAGCCATAGGACTTGACAAAATTTAGGTAGATTGTTCCCAAAGAAATCAAGTAGTAAAAAATAAAGTCTATTTACAATAGACAATATTGTCCTCCCATGTCCTGTGATTTGTGACCTATCAATTCCACTTTATTCTTTGCCAAGGTAACTGAGCTGAAGTAAGGAAAGAAAATCAGATTTTGGTCTGTGCATATAATTTATATGCATATAATGTGTGAGCTTCATCCACATTGTGAAAAAAAAAGAAACTTTTTTTTTTTTACTTTTTTTCTCAAGTGTCCCTTTCTACAAAAAGCTACTAAATAAGAAGGTTTATTTCGCATGATTGATTACAGGAATCCTGCTCATATATTCAAGGCCTGACATTTTAAATCACATCTTCTTTTCAATTGAACAGAATAAAACGATTTTCATATCTTGACATGATTGATTATTTGGATGCTGAAGCCAAATTCTATAAGAGTTCAATCTATAGCTCACACCAGCTGATAGCATATTATCAAACCTTATTAAAATCATGCATGACTTGCAACGGCAGCTTTATATCTGACAGAGGGAAATATAATGGCCTTCTGCCTTCAGATTGCTCTTCGATATTAATGTGGTAGTTGATATATATATTTATGAAAGGATTATAGGTGATGTAAATTTTAACTCTACAGATAAATGGTAATTTTTTTGTGTTTAATCTCCATAAGAGTGGGGGAAATCTAAAATAGTGGTGGAATTGAATGTTTATCACTGGAATATCTATAGATTCTAACAGCAAACTGCTAGTCCCAATAGGATATCTTTTTCTGATTTTTACAAGTTTCTCTCCCTTTAATCCACACTCTAAGAGGAATTTCATCTATAAAGCAGCGGTATTAGGGTGTACAAGTTGAAATTTACACACTCTTGTGTAAATCGACTTCCTGAAAGAGAAGATTTTATTCTTTTATGGCTGTACAGCAGGATATGGAACCCAGAGGCCAGCCACCGTTCTGAGAGTTGGCACATTTATGGAAAAATCAATGCTTAAGTTATCATTTCCTCTGATTTAATTATAATTCCAATTTTCTTTAGCAAGGTGCAGATCAAATAAAAATAGGTTGTGTCTCTTCATTGTAAACACTGGCCCATAAATCTAGACTTCTGTTGCTGGGCATCCAACTCCTTCATATCCTGAGTTAATTTCGGTTGTGAGGTTGGAAGTGAACTATTAAGTCACTTGGTGACCCAGAGGTCACATCGTTCCATCCATTAAATGGTTATCTAGAAATTATTTATAGAAAAAACAAAAATTAAGATTGATAAACTACTAAAAATAAATGAATAAGACTTCCACTTTTGGGAGGAGGCACACCCAGCAGTGCTCAGAGATATCTCCTGGTTCTCTGCTGAGGAATAACACCTGACAGGATTGGGAGACCATATAAGATGAGGTTGATAAAGCCCAGGTAATTTGCCTGCAAGGAAAAATGCCTTACCTATGGTCTCTCTAGCACTAGACTTTCCTTAAAAATTGTTATCTGGGAAACTACAGATATATTGAAGGAAGAATCTATGTGACATTATTTTTTGGTAATTTTTATGTTTAGATATGGTCAATGAATTCTCATCTCATAAGCATTGTTTCAGGTACAAAAGACATAACTGTGATTGAGAATAGAGTATATGGTTCCAGTATTGAGCATTTACTATGCCAAGAGTGATCGTTGCAACTCAGATATAAGTGGTATAGAAAATGATAAATGTTATATGAAAGAAAGAGTAAGATTAGTACAAGATTGTAAACTCTTTAATGAGACCGTTTAAAAGCAGTTTCATGGGAGGAAAGCCTAATGGAACTCTGTCTTAGCAGAAAAAGTGGCAATTAAAAGGAAGAGAAAATTACTCTGGAAGAAGGACTGCCCTAAAGAAAGAGAATTCAGTGAGCTGCACCTCAATAGAGATTATTTTATTAACAAAGACTCCTCTATTAGGAACAATTCTATAATCCCTGAGGAATATGCCTCACCTTTTATGGGGTTAATGAGAAGTCATAAAGATGTTTTGAAAAGGAAAAAGAAACTCACATATCTATTTTTGCATTTCAGAACGTAGTGTTTCTTCATGAAGTAATGAGAGCATGCAAACATTACGAGGACTTGGAATAAAAATATTTTCTTTGTATTATAAGTACTAATAATGTTTTGGTCAAATCCAGAGACAATAGAAAAGAGGAGGATCTGTTCATTAAAGGAAGCTTGCCAAAAATAATGAAGCAGTGAATTTAGGGCAGAGAAAGGTCCATTATGACAATTATAGTTGGAATAGATCACTCTGGACAAGAACCTGGTGCTGAATGGAGATAAAATGATACACGAGGAAATTCTTCACTAACAATAGTACAAGCCACAGTATCTAAAAGGAAAAAAAGGAGAGAGAAAGAGAGAGAGAAGTAAAATATCTGCCATGGAGGCAGGCAAGAGGAGGAAGGGTGGAAGGAAACTGGGGACACTGGTGATGGGAAATGTGCATTGCTTAAGAGTAGCATACATTGTATTACTGCAGCTCAATCATGAACAGTATTGTAACTACAGTCTGTAAATAAAGTAATTTTAAAAAAAGAGTGACATTTTGTGACACTTTTGAGTGTCACAAAAAATTGGAGAATTTTTTTCCACCAACAAACCTATATTAGGGGCTGAGGCGATTGCACAGCAGGAAGGTATTTGTGTTGCACACAACAGAGCAGGGTTCAGTCCCTGGCTTCCCATAAAATTCTGGCTTTCCAGGAATGATGTGCTCCAATGAATATAGGTGTGAGGAAGGAATTTTTGTATTGTATTGTGTTCCTTGGGTATGTCCCTAGGAGTGGTATAGCTGGATTGTATGGGAGCTCACTTTCCAGTTTTTTTAAGAATCTCCATATATGATGTGCACCCTACAGCTGGGTGTTGCCACCCAAAAATAAAAACAAAAAGCCTATCATAATATAATGTAATAAAATTCTTTAGATATTTATAAACATATAAAGAAGCCAAGATTCCTACAAGTTTGAGAGTTTTCTAAAATAAAGATGACAAATTTGTTTATGCTATTAGGTAAATTTCATTCTGTTTTCATCTCAACAAGATATACCCCACAGCATTATCTGATGGATGGAAATTATAAACAAATAAAATATAGAATTAGAGATAATGAATTTGGAATTTCAATGGAATTTAAAGTTGATATACATATTGTTTTTAATAGTTTATTGCTCAAAATATACAAAGAGATATCTGGGAAAATAAAGTGAAAGATAAATTCATATTTATTAAATAAACATTGAGTTCTTTGTTTAAAATATTTTTGTCAATTATTCTTTATTTTATTTGTATATGTGGTTAGCTGGATTAAAGGAAAAGATATGACAGCTGAGCTAATACATCAGTGTATTTCTGGAAAAATACCTAGGCCTTGAGTTTCCCTGAGAAATTTGTGGGAAATGTATAGAATTTTGGGTTTCCACAAGAAAATAATATAATATGTATTGGATTCAATATAAAAGTTATTGCTGTAGTCAAGATTAGAGAAAAACTTACTGAAACCATATCTTGTGTCTATCTATAGTAAAGTTTGCTTTTCTTGCCAAGCATTTTCTCTCCACTATGGTGGCATCAATTCTTTCCATGGCCATAACGTATACATGTGCTATTATTTTACAGCTTGACAGGTGTTTCAAGCATCCAAATACTTGCTAGACATTTCAGCCAGAAT
Source organism: Suncus etruscus (assembly GCF_024139225.1). NCBI lineage: Eukaryota > Metazoa > Chordata > Mammalia > Eulipotyphla > Soricidae > Suncus > Suncus etruscus. Next base: position 5,502,003 of record NC_064852.1, read on the forward strand.
GTTTCTTACTCTTATTTTTATTAACATCAATATTATTACCATCTTTCCCTACCTCTACCTCTACACAATTTATTCTGTCTTTTAGTGATGGCACAATTAGCACTAAATCATACACCTAAAAATGTACGTACTATTTTTTTCTATGGCCAATTCAAACTACCACTAATCCCTTCTAATTAATATCCAATATTAAATACAATATTTAATAATATTTTTGGGTCACACCCGGCAGCACTCAGGGGTTACTCCTGGCTCTATGCTCAGAAATCACGTCTGGCAGGCTCAGGGGACCCTATGGGATGCCGGGATTTGAAACACCAACCTTCTGCATGCAAGGCAAAAACTTTATCTCCATGCCATCTTTCAGTTTCATAAAAACAATATTTAATAATAATACTTAATATTGCTATTAAATACAATTCAAAATTGTAAATAAAAATATTTAGTATTAAATACAATTCAAAAATCCTTCCTCACACCTATATTCATTGCAGCACTATTTACAATAGCCAGACTCTGGAAACAACCAAGATGCCCTTCAACAGATGAGTGGCTAAAGAAACTGTGGTACATATACACAATGGAATATTATGAAGCTGTGAGGAGAGATGAAGTCATGGGATTTTCCCACACATGAGAATACATGGAATCTATTATGCTGAGTGAAATAAGTCAGAGGGAAAGAGAGACACAGAATAGTCTCACTTATCTATGGGTGTTAAGAAAAATAAAAGACATTATTGTGATAATGCCCAGAGACAACAGAGATGAGGACTGGAAGGACTGGCTCACCTTATGAAGCAAACCAGAGTGGTGAGTGCAGTTAGAGAAATAACTACACTGACAATTATGCAGACAATGTCAATGAGTGAGAGAAGTAAAATACCTGCTCATATACAGGTGAGGGGTGGAGGAGGGAGATTTTGAACACTGAATGTTGCACTGATGAAGGGAAGTGTTCTTTTTTTTATTATTGAAGCCCAACTACAGCAGTGCTTCTCAATTATTTTCTGTCATGTCCCCCTAGGAAAAAGAAAACATTTTTAGGAGCCCCTCTTGCGACTGTAAATAGTATCTTTATTAAAAAAAACTTTAACCTGCAAAACAAAAATATATAAAATAATTTGGGCTGATTTTTTAATCAGAGGTGATGTCAGGATTAATGTCTACCAGAACAACTCTCAACTCCAGAGACATACAGAGACATAAACATGGGGCTTAACTTTTATGACAGTGTTTGCCGAGGTCAAACGTGCTCCCCCTTTACAGAGCCTCGTGCTCCCCCTAGGGGGCACGCCCCACTATTTGAGAAGCACTGAATTACAGTCATGTTTGTGATCAAGGTGCTTAAATATAAAAAAGTATCAAATATTCCACATTATTAAAGACATTGTCTCAAATGTCTTCTTTTGTATCCTACCATTGATACCTAAATTTTGTGTATTGTTATTGAGAGGGTTAATATAAATTCACATGAATTGCTCTATTCCACCTTGGATAAACCACTTCATCAAAAGTCCTATTGTCTCATCAATATAGCATTAATTTGTGTTCACAGAAAATACAGTAAATGGAAATAAAATTCCAGTTTTCCTTGTAATTACCCCCAACTGGAAAAACCAATCAAACACCCTCTTCTCAGTGCATAATTAGTTAAACTGTAGTACATTGCACTGTGGAATATTACTCAGCCTTAAAACAAAGCAACTGTTGACATTTAGAGTGACAGATAAGTCTAAAGAACTTATTGAGATTTTGAGGCAGTGACAGAAAAGGGATGGATCTGCTTCTGGCAGTGGTTGGAGCAATACATATTTGTAACAAAATTATACAGTATGATATTCCAAATAATTATTGAATGTATATTAAGAGCTCCAAATAAGCTGCAGTTTAACTAATCTAAGTCTGCTATACCAATTTTAGTTTTGTGATTTTAGCCTAATCTTACAGTTCATTCCCTGAGTTAATTATGTACTTACTTTTCTTGCATGTTTTCACCTGTGTTACCCTTAATATAAAGTGATATCTGCATGATTTACTTTATGATATATATTTATTGTTTTTGAAACACACCCAGAAGTTCTCATGACTTTCCCCCCTGGCTTTGTGCTCAGGTATTACTCCCAGCAGGGTCAATGACCATATATGATGCAGGGGATCAAATCTGCATTGGTCACATGCAGGGCAGAAGGCAAACTCATTGTTTTATCTCTTCAGCCTTGATTTTACAAGTTCTATTTCCATAATAAATAATAAAACATTTACTAAATTTTCTCGCTAGTAGTCTTCATGTTGCCTTCCCTAGAGCCAAAGGTATTTTAAAAGTGAAGAATTTCATGTCACAGAGCTCTTCAGAAAAAAGATGACTCAGATAAGGTAGGTCTCTTTGACTTCTTTGTGCCAATTTATTCATATATGCTAATGATTAAATGATCTACTTGCATATAAGACTGACACAATCCACATTATATTTTTGAATTACATTAAATAGCTATTCAGTAAATGACTGTAGAATGAAAGTGACCTGAACTCCATGATGTGTTGTTTCAGACATATACAAATCACCATTTTGCAAATTGAGTGGAAAGAGTTTTGGTAAGTGTAAATAAAGATTTAAAATAAAAAATGATATCTTAATGGAAATAAGCTAGTTATCTGAAATCAGTGGGCAAGAGCTCTAGTATTTGCAGAAATTTCTTCAGGCTATCAGAAAGTTCTACCACATACCGAGACCTGAGTCACACTAGAAATGATGAAATTGGCACTGAAAACATGAAATTTTTTATTCATTACTTCCTGTGAAAGGAGTCTTAATTTTCACAACCCATGACAAGAGATAGGAAAAGTGAAATGGTAAGGAGTTGGGGTGTAAATCCTCTAAGTGAACAGAAGTAGGAAGTCCTCAGAAGTACTTCTCTGAACTTCACACCAACATTTGGTAGTTATGAAAATCCATATACACAGGAACCAAATGAGTTGATATCATTTCACTTAGCTTGTTAATAAGTAATATATGGCAAAATGGAGTGCATCTAAACAATCTATGAACACATATGCCCTCAGTCACAAACAATGCTGTATAGTTTTAAGGATCTAATAAAGAAACTGATAAACTTCCTTAAATCCTTACTAAAAACACCTGCACATTTTTTGTTTGTTTGTTTGGTTTTTTTTTGGGGGGTGGTCACACCCAGCTGCTCTCAGGGTTTACTTCTGCTTAGAAATCGCTCCTGGCAGGCTCACAGCACCATATGGGATGCCGGGAATCAAATCTGGCTTGGCCATGTGCAAAGCAAATGTCCTACCCACTGTGCTATAGCCCTGGCACCTGCACAAAATTTTTGATAAAGAAGAAAGTGTTTAATTAAGGCTGAAAGACTATTCTAATCCAATATCGAATCAACTTTTTTAACCCTTTCCTGAAAAAGGAAAGTGAATAATAATTCTATTATAAAATTAGTGAAAAACATTATAGCTGTTTGAAAGCTTAATATTTACTATATGTTTCATGAGATCCAATATGCATTTATTTATTTTCCCTACTACACTCAGCAGAAAAAATAATGAATATAGAATGAATTGTAAAAACCAGAAATAAATTTTAGTTTATTTATAAAATCAAATTAATAAAGTTGCTTTCAACTTCCTTTTTTAGATTTTATTCAGCCCCAAATTATATAGTCATTACATGATGTGGTATAAAATATTAGAACTATTTCAAAATATTTGATACCCATCTGGACAGTTGGCAGGAATATAGACAATGCTTCATAGCTTGCATTAGACCATGGTATATAAGAATAATGATGTGTGGTGCTGGAGCGGTGACGCAGGACTTAAGGCAGCTACCCTGTGCACACAAGCCTAGGACAGACCGTGGTTGGATCCCCAGTGTCCCATAAGGTACCCCCAAGCCAGGAGCAATTTCTGAGCACATAGCCAGGATTAACCCCTGAGTGTCACCGGGTGTGGCCAAAAAATAAAACAAAACACACACAGACAAACACAAAGAAGTGGAACTTTTAAGATCTAGAATGTAATATATTGGAGTTGCCATTTCTCTTTCTTGATACTAAAACTAAATGGCAGAGTTTAATGAGCTGAAACTCCATTGGTTTGAATATCTGAATAACTGTAGTAAGTATGTTCCCTTCTGACCAATTTTGTACATGTAGTGTGAAGAAGAAGGTAATTTGTAGCAATAAGTATCTCTGATTTTGTGATATTTACTTTCATATATAAAATAACCCATTTCAGGGACCGGAGAGATAACATGGAGGTAAGGCATTTGCATTTCATGCAGAAGGATGGTGGTTCGAATCCCAGCATCCTCTATGGTCCCCTGTGCCTGCCAGGAGTGATTTCTGAGCATAGATTCAAGAGTAACCCCTGAGCGCTGCTGGGTGTGACCAAAAACAACAACAACAACAACAACAAAAATTAAAAATAACCCATTTCAATCTTCACACAAAATATACACCTTGTCTTGTTGAACTTTAATTTCTACTGTCACAAATAAATTTGTTTTTTAAGATAAATCCTTAGAGATTTTAATATCACCAAACAATGGTAATATTACCTTACAATTTCAAATAACAAATAAGATCCCCAAAACAGTCGCTGTGTACTACTTTATTCTTTTTACAGTTATTTTATGTATATGAAAAATTGTGTCTATAGATAATAGAACTAAAAACTGAGAAGTTAAGGAGGAAGGAGTGGTGGAAAAAAATGTTGGAGGGATTTTGAAACTTTAGCAGATGATTGATATAGTACTCTGAAACTATATTATGATATCTTCAACACTACTGTCAAATCTGATACCTGAGTTAAAAAATAAATTAAATTATACAAATTAAAAAACAAATTCGGGCCTGGAGAGATAGCACAGCAGCGTTTGCCTTGCAAGCAGTCAATCCAGGACCAAAGGTGGTTGGTTCGAATCCTGGTGTCTCATATGGTCCCCCGTGCCTGCCAGGAGCTATTTCTGAGCAGACAGCCAGGAGTAATCCCTGAGCAATGACGAGTATGGCCCAAAAACCCAAAAAAGAAGAATAAATAAATAAATAAAAATAAAAAATAAAAAAAAATCCATGTCTAAATTTCTTCTTGAAAATTAGTTTGCTCACATATTCTATACTAATATAGAAAATGTGCATATATGTTATATAAAGTTGGAAGGAAAGGTAACAATAAAGTCTAAATCTTCTACTCATGTCTCTTGAAATGTCCTATCACACAATCAGCTATCATGCTTGAAAATTTCAGGTCACATACAGAAATAACAATAATTCTTCAGTTGATAAGAATGGTTTATTTTCAACCCCAAATTCTGGTAGATTTTATAAATCATCTCTATTATACTAAGTCAAATATTTAAAATACAATCTGATTTGATTGACAACATAGACACAGAACCAGTTCTCACAATCAAACAATCACAGACATGTCCCTGTAACTCACAAACATCATCAAGATAATCCTGTTGGTCCCTGTTATATCAGGGTCCTAGTAACCTCCTATCTTGGGACCTTTACAACGTTGAGTCTGGTTAGATAAAAATGGCACGTAGTGGCCCCCTAGTTCTATGAGTATTTTTTAGGAACTCTTCCTTCTCAACAAGAAGATAGTATAGTTTTAATAAATGTCTTAGGTTAGTAAGCTTGATTGAGAAGATCTCAATATATACCAAGTCATCCATGAGTGAAGAAGCAGAATACTTTTTCTTTTCTTTTTTTTTTTTTGTTAAACAATTTTACTGTGACCAAAGTGAATTGTGAATCTTTCACAGTAATATTTAAAGTACATAGTGACAATCAGTCAGGGCCGTTCCCACCATCAGTGTTGTCCTCCCTACACCCCTGTTTACAGTATGCATCCCATATCTCCCTCCTTTGCCCCACAGATGAAAAAGTAAGAAATATTAAAAGTAATGATACATATTTATAGTCACTAGGTTGTCTATCAACAAATTAAAATGAATATGGTTTGATCTGTTAATGCATTATAATATGTAATGATTATACTGGAAGCAAGACATACATCGTTATCACAGACAGTATGTTTTGCATGAAGTTTTGTAATACACAAAATATTTAGTGAAAATATTTTGTGTGTGCTGAAAAATTGGTTTAGTAAGCCTAAAGCATAAAAAAAACATATTTTGCATTTGGGAGACCAAGATTTTACCACCTGGTTCCCCAAGCACAGAACTAAGAGTACTGCCACAGAACCCTGAGTACTGCCACTTACAGTAAGTAAAGAATGAACAAATACAAAAAAAATCAATAAAACTATTGTCTGTTATGAGAAGTGGAGAGTTTTTTAAGTTCTGACTTCCTTGCTTTTGCTGACTCAGGAACCCAGGCTACTAGTTAAGACAGGAATCATCTTGAACTTTACTTGTTTCTGTGCAAGATAACAATAGAAATTATCAAGCACCTGATGCTTGAAGGTGCTGAACAGGAACTATTTAGAAATAGAAATATTTAGGTTTTTTGCAGACTGCATGAAACATGTTGATTATTTTCCAGACAATTGGTCTATTCTATAAAATATATACCATCATGCACCTACCATATTTTTCACTCCATAAGACACACCTGAGCATAAGACACACATATATTTTAGATGAGAAAAAACAAGAAAAACATTCTAATGAAAATGGCGTACTAAAATATTTAATAAACTATAACAGAATAATAGTTCAACCCTGTTAAGTGAATAGCAGTAAATGTGACATTAAGAATCATTATGTCTATTCTCTCTCTCTCTCTCTCTCTCTCTCTCTCTCTCTCTCTCTCTCTCTCTCTCTCTCTGGCTTATTTCATTCAACCTAATAGTTTCCCCAAGAACTCCTCAGCTCCAGGCAGTATTCACTTCATAAGATGCACAGACATTTCCCCATCTTTTTGGGGGTAGGGAAGTGCATCTTATGGTACAAAAAATACAGTACTTGTTTTATGTTGTTTTGACACATAGATCTAGAATATAAGCATCATGTAGGAACATATTTCTCTAAAGTGTCTTGATGCACCTAGAGAGAGCAGAGTTTGTACACAGCATAAATATATGATGAAAACATGTTTATCATCTTTGTCACCATCATTGCATATTCATAATAGCAACCACAACACACAAATATTATTTTCTAAGATATTTAGTGAACAAGTGAAGAAGAGTATCATAGTGAATACCATATGTAGCAGATCTTATGTATAAATATCTATCAAACTTTCACTTAAACAAAGGAAGAGCTCTGAATTATTCATTTAATTCCCTAAGCATAAAAGCATAGCTCATAGGAACTTACGTACATATGGCTTTGCTAGCAAGTATATATGATCCGGTGCCTGATAAACCTAAGAATGAATTTATTTACTAGGAATGTGTATTTTGTTTAAAAACAATTCATGAAACCAAACTTTATACTTTTCCTAACCTCATCATCTCCACATTCCAAATAAATTAGAAAGTTTAAATTCTCGTATAATTGTGATGACCATTTCTCTCCTGTTTCTTGGATGTGTACACAGATTTCAGCCATGCCTATTCTTTCTAGTTATCAAGGAAGACTCCATTTCAATTTTCTCAGTGGTCCAAAATCATCACAATCAAGAATGTTAACTAGATGCTGGTATGTCCTTTCTTCTAATTAGCACATTTAACTTTCTTCCACTATGACTATTGTAATACTTAACAACTAAATAAAGAGGCTCCCCATGGAACTGGCCAGGAGGGACAGGAGCAAAGTGGAAGTAGACTGTTTCATACCAGAAAGGGGAAGACAAATGGGTGTATGAAGAAATAATCATGAGGGAAAGGCAAAGGTAAACCACTAAAATATCAAATTTTGAATGCCTAAAATGAAAAAAAAATTGAGAAAATGATGTATTGTTAAGGATATAGAAGTGTAGTGAAAGCAACTTTATGCAATGCTGGTGGGAATGTAATTTGGTAGAGGCACTATGAAAATCAACATAGATATCACTAATTTAAAATAACAATTGCTACTTTAAAATATAAAGTCCACGTGCTCATACATTCCACCATATGCAAAAAGTATGAGAATGGTATACGATACCTCACATTGGCTGAGGCATCCATTACAACAGTCCTCAGGTTTTAGAAACAACCTGCCATTTAATGGACACATGGGTAAAGAAATTTGGATGTATATGTATGTACATCTCTAAATAGGCATGCAATTAAATATTAATCATAGAAGAGGAAAAATTTCCATTTGAAGCAAATTTATTAGACCCTGAAGACATTACATTAAGTTAAATAAGAAAAATAGTAAAGAATCCTATGTATTATGTTTTTAAAAAATAATGTGATTCACACATATTTTAAAGTTGCTACGAGAGATCTTAAAAGTAGTCATCAGAAAGAAAACATGTCACTACATGTGGTGGTTGATAATAGACTAGATTTCTTATAGTAATCATTTAACAATAAATTTAAATATAGAGTCATTATGTCCTATGTCAAAATAAATAGTGATATCACAGTTGTAATATATTAAGGATGGAGCATTTAACATATTATTACTGGTTATTGATCTGATAGAGTTTCAGCTATAACCAGATCAATACTTTCAAGTGAGGTAGCCCGGAAAAACTTTATAATAGATATAGTGTTTTCCTTGCATGTGAATGATCGAGGTATGATTCCCAGTACTACATGTATAGCTAGCTCCCCAACCATGTCAAAATTTATTCTTGAGTGCAGAGCCAGGAGTGAGTTCTGAGCACCACTTAGTATGACTAGTGAAAGAGAGAGGAAGAAAGAGGGCTAAAATAATCTGTCCTCGTTTAATTTTTATTCTTTATTTTGGGGGTATAACTTTTCAGTTATACAGCTTACGTGAGAAACACATTTTTCTCATACAGTGACAAAGAAGCTATTCACATAATATTTGGTTTCTATTACCTCTTATTTACATGGTCTACTTGGAAAGAACTGAATCTGTGAAAAGTTTTAGGACTTTTTTTGAACAAAAATCACTTACGAGTGCTCAGTCCACTGCTGAAAGCCTAATAGTCTTAGCAGCATAAGGCTCCAAGGCCACTTGAGCCATACCTAGAGTGTCTGGAAAGCCCCAGCCATATGGAACATGAGGTTCCAGGGATCAAACCAAGGACCTCATTTCCTGACATAAACTACTGCTGGAACTATTCCCCTTGCCCCGTTTTCAGGCTTTTAATTGAGTTAGCTAAAAGTCATCTACCTATCCCTGAACCACTCTTTTTGTTTGTTTGTTTTTTGGGGGGCCACACCCAGCAGTGCTCAGGTGTTATTCCTGGCTCTGTGCTCAGAAATCACTCCTGGTAGGTTCAGGGGACCATATGGGATGCTGGAGATATTGAACCCAGGTCCTTCCCAAGTCATCCATGTGCAAGGCAAACGCCCTAACACTGTGCTATCACTCCTATCTCTGAAGCACTAATTTAAATCGCATATGTGGTATTCTGATTAGCCAGCCTTCTCATCATATATGCTCATCCCTAAGATACATATAGCCTCACCTGAAACTCAATCTGAAAATAAAAGAATCCTTTTTCTTGGGTAGTGGCAGAGCTAGAGGTCATCCAGCAGTGTTCATAGGTCAAGGGACCAATCTCTGTGACCCTGATTTTAGTAGTAAAGACATGATAATGCAATGGTCAGTGATATGGTGCTGCTCTGACCTACAGCATTGTGGGAACTAAATGTACATTTATGAAAAACAATATGGAGATTCCTCAAAAAAAACAGAAATTGAGCTCCCATATGATCCAGTTATACCACTCCTAGCAATATACCCTGCCTAGGAACACACAAAAAAACACAATAAAAAGAGAACTATGTCTTTCTTCTGTGACTAACATCCACACAAAATATGAGGCAACTAGGAGAAGTTTAACTGAAATAAGGCAGACACCACACAACTCACTTCACATTTTGAATGTCTTTACATCGGTAGATTGTTTCATTGGCTAAATTTTATCAAATGACTAAATCCCCCCATTAAGTAGACATCAGTGACTCCATGTTTCTGGAATAATCATTGAAAATTTATGGAAGAGATTATGCATGAATAATTTTATTCATAAAAAGTAATGATCAAAACTCCAAGTATGCTGATATTTGAGTTGATATTTTTAGGACTTTTATGGAGTGACTACAGGCACCCTTATTCCCACCTTCCCATACTTCCAGAAGCCATGGAAACTGAAACAAAGCCCACAAATATAGTTGCCATGTCTTCGGGTGATCAGTTCCATAGATCACTCTATTCCCAAAAGAGATGTAAACCAAACCATAAAAAACCATGAATATGATGGCTACTAAACTGAAAATAGCTATCTGCAAAGGAAACTATGAGTTAAGTGCCTATCTTGATAAAGCTACTCCAGTTGTATTCACTACCAACAAAACAACCACAGCTTCAGCATTAGCTCAGCTTCATCACTCAATCACAGAGCTCTACAGAATCACAAAATCAACCAAAATTCCGATTGGCTGGCTACATCTCCATAAATGTTTTGAAGTAAGTACAAACATGTTTTCCCTGCCTTCTACTTCAGATTTCTAGAAGTCAAAATCACCCTCCCCCACCATATAAAAGCTGTGATTTCAGCTATAATGTTAGGAATTTCAAACCCCAAGGCCACATGTTGGCTGTAATACAACTCCAAATTTTTAATAGTGTCATATTAGTTGGAGTACATCAATTTATATGTTAATATGTATTCAAAGCCACCTAATTTTTAAAAAAGCAGAAAATCAACTAACAACAAAATCTATAGCAAACCTTCTGACAATGACTAAGAGTGTAAGATACGCAATTTTCATTATTATTCTTAATGTAATAATTTTTAAAATTAATGTCATTGCATAACTTGAATCATCTTGTTCTGCCTCATAAATTGAGGAGAAAGAAAAATGGATAGTATCAGAACCAAACAGTTGTATGAACATTGAGTAGAAATAAAAAAGGATCAAACTTAAACAACAAACCCAAAGTCAAAGAATACAGAATCAATAGCCAATCTTCAACAAGCTATAGTCATAGGGGGTCAGTTATCCTACCAGTCTTGTGGCAATACAAGGGGATGCTCGGAACTATAGCAGTTTTGGGGGGCAACGGAAGGTGATGCTCAGAACTGGGGTTGAAAGAGGATAGCACAGGTGGTGGAATACCCCTGATTCAATGCCACTATGTACCAAAAATATTACTGTGAAAGATTTGTAATTCACTTTTGGAACAATAAAATTATTTATAAGAGCAGCTCCCTGTGTGTGACACCAGGCGGGGAAAATTCGAGAAAGTACACCGGCCCAGTGGGGCCCAACTGTGAAAAACTGTGAGTGTGACCTGTCTATGTCTGTCTACTGTCCTCTAGCGTGAAACTCTTGCGAGTGGGGCAAAAAGAGGCTCCAGAAACCTCGCTCGCCCAGACGCCATTTTCAGGGAGGGACTACAGAGCATGAAAACAGGCTAAGCTTTGCAAGAGCCGGCTCCCTGTGTGTGACACCAGGTGGGGAAAATCCGCGAAAGTACACCGGCCCAGTGGGGCCCAACTTTGAAAAACTGTGAGTGTGACCTGTATATGTCTGTCTACTGTCCTCTTGCGTGAAACTCTTGCGAGTGGGGCAAAAAGAGGCTCCAGCAAAGCATGGCCGCTCTGCTTTGCTATGCGGCCGTGCACTCTTTTTAAGGAAAGAACACCATTGCAACAAGAAGGAAAAATCACACTAAGAATGGCGCTATATCACAGAAGCAAACATTTCTCTCCGGACTGTCTTCTCTGTTGCATGCTTGGACCTAAGATTTGACCCAGTGTGAGGCTTCATCCACGGAGGACTCCCCTACCTTAGAGGCAAGTCAGCCCATACAGAAAGGGAGGAGCCAGAGGAGTGTGCTGCCTGCATCATATAGACAATGAATACCACCACAACACATAGAAAAAACCACAATACAAGTGTGACAATGGGGAAACAACGCAGGCCAGCATTAGACATAGAGAATGAAGATGACAATTCTGAGGACCAGATAATGACCAACCAACTAATCAACCTCTCAGATAAGGACTTTAGACTAGCAATATGGAAGATGCTCAATGGACTCCAAGAAACCATGGATCGAGTTGAACAGAACACTAATAAAAACCAAGAAAATATGAAGACAGAAATCACAAAACTCCAAACTGAAATAACATGTCAACTAACAGGACTGAAAAAGTCAGTAAACAAAGTGAATGACAAAATGGATAAGCTCTGGGACAGGGTACCAGAAGCTGAGAATAGACTTGGTGCTGTGGAAGATGAGATACATAACAAATCAAAACAGAAGAAGAGATTGGAAAAAAAACTTAAAGCAAATGAGCAGACAATGGAAAAATTAGTCAAAGAATGGGAACAGATGAAAATAGAAGTCTATGATAAGATCAACAGAAACAACTTAAGAATCATTGGAGTCCCAGAGACCCAGGAAGAAAATTTCCAGGAAGAATCAACGGTCAAGAACATCATTAAAGAGAAACTTCCAGAGCTAAAGAATATATGTGATCAAATCCTGCATGCCCGAAGAGTACCAACCAAAAGAGACCCCAGAAAAACCACCCCAAGACACATCCTAGTCACAATGACAAATCCCACAGATAGAGACAGAATTCTGAAAACAGCAAGATCAAAAGGGGAAATCATGTTCAAGCAAGCTTCCCTGAGATTTACAGCAGACCTCTCCCCAGAAACACTCAATGACAGAAAGCAGTGGTGGAATATTGTGACAAGACTGAATGAAATGAATGCTTCACCCAGAATACTATACCCAGCAAAACTCACTTTCCGGTTTGACGGAAGAATGCATGAGTTCACAGACAAAAAACAGCTCAGAAACTTCACAGACACAAAACCAGTCTTAAGAGAAAAACTGAAAGACCTGAACTAAAACAAGACTACCCAAAAGACACACCAAATTTTGAAATAAAGATGGCGTTAAATCCCAGGACAATTCTTTCTCTCAACGTCAATGGACTAAATGCACCAGTTAAGAGACACAGAGTGGCTAAATGGATCAAAAACTCAATCCAACCTTCTGCTGCCTACAGGAAACGCACCTGAATAGTCAGAACAAACATAGACTCAAAATAAAAGGCTGGAGAAAAATTATACAAGCAAACAACACCCATAGAAAAGCTGGAGTGGCCATACTAATATCAGATAATGCAAACTTTATACTCAGGAAGGTTGTAAGGGACAAAGATGAACATTTTATATTAATCAAGGGGTACGTAGAGCAGGAAGAATTCACTCTCCTAAACATATATGCACCAAATGAGGGACCAGCAAAATATTTAATACAACTGTTGACAAATCTGAAAAATAATATCAACAACAACACAATAATTGTGGGGGACCTTAACACGGCTTTGTCAACACTGGATAGGTCAACCAGACTGAAACCCAACAAGAATATACTAGACCTGAGGAGAGAAATGGAAGAAAGAGGCCTAGTGGATATATATAGGACACTCCATCCCCAGAAACCTGGATACACATTCTTCTCCAATGTACATGGGACATTCTCCAGGATAGACTACATGCTGGCACATAAAACATACCTCCATAAGATCAAGAGGATAGAAATTTTGCAGCCTACCTTCGCTGACCACAAGGCTCTGAAATTATTTGTGAACTTCAAAGGGACTCAGAAGAAACACTTTAACACCTGGAAGTTAAACAGCCTCATGCTCAATAACCAGTGGGTCCGAGATGAAATCAAGGAGGAAATCAAAAGGTTCCTGGAAACAAATGACAATAAAGACACAAACTATCAGAACTTATGGGACACAGCAAAAGCAGTACTGAGAGGAAAATTTATAGCTTTGCAAGCACACATCAGGAAGGAAGAAGGAGCTTACCTGAGCAGCTTAATGACACAGCTAATAGAACTAGAAAATGCTCAACAAAAGGACCCAAGAATAGGAAGACAGAAGGAAATAACAAAGCTGAGAGCAGAAATCAATGAATTGGAAACTCAAAAAACAATCCGAAAGATCAACGAAAGCAGAAGTTGGTTCTTTGAAAAAATAAACAAGATTGATAGACCACTGGCAAACCTAACAAAGAAAGAGAGACAGAGAAACTTGATAACTCGTATCAGGAACGAAAAAGGAGAGATCACTATTGATATGACAGAGATTCAAAGGGTAATCAGAAACTACTTTGAAAAACTCTACGCCACTAAAAATGAGAACCTGGAAGAAATGGATAAATTCTTGGACTCTTATAATCTTCCACGGTTGAAGGAAGAGTATGTAGCATATCTAAACACCCCCATCACCATTGAGGAAATTAAAACAGTAATCAAATGTCTGCCGAAAAACAAAAGCCCAGGTCCAGATGGATTCACTAATGAATTCTATCAAACTTTCCAAGAGGAACTACTGCCAATCTTGGCAAGACTCTTTCATGAAATTGAACAAACAGAAACACTTCCAAATAGCTTTTATGAAGCCAACATCACCTTGATACCTAAACCAGACAGAGATGCTACCAAAAAGGAAAATTACAGACCAATATCACTGAAGAATGCAGATGCAAAGATCCTCAACAAAATCCTGGCAAATAGGATTCAATGCCTCGTTAAAAAGATCATCCACTACGATCAAGTAGGTTTCATCCCAGGAATGCAAGGCTGGTTTAACATCTGTAAATCTATCAACATCATACACAAGATCAATAACAAGAAAAATAAAAACCACATGATCATATCAATAGATGCAGAGAAAGCATTTGATTAAGTCCAACACCCATTCTTGATCAAAACTCTCAGCAAGATGGGAATGGAGGGAACCTTTCTCAATATAGTGAAGGCCATCTACCACAAGCCAGTGGCAAATATTATCCTCAATGGAGAAAAACTGAAAGCCTTCCCTGTAAATTCTGGCACAAGTCAAGGCTGTCCTCTCTCACCACTTCTATTCAACATAGCACTGGAAGTACTTGCTATAGTGATTAGGCAAGAAAAGTATATCAAGGGAATCCAGATAGGAAAGGAAGAAGTCAAGCTCTCACTGTTTGCAGATGACATGATACTCTACTTAGAAAACCCTAAAGACTATCAAAAAGCTTCTAGAAACAATAGACTCATATAGCAAGGTGGCAGGCTACAAAATTAACACACAAAAATCAATGGCCTTTCTATACACCAATAGTAATAAGGATGAAATGGACATTAAGAAAACAACCCCATTCACAATAGTGCCACACAAACTCAAATATCTTGGAATCAACTTGACTAAATATGTGATGGACCTATACAAAGAAAACTATAAAACTCTGCTCCAAGAAATAAGAGAGGACACACGGAAATGGAAACGCATACCCTGCTCATGGATTGGCAGGATTAACATCATCAAAATGGCAATACTCCCCAAGGCATTATACAGATTTAATGCCATCCCTCTAAAGATACCCATGATATTCTTCAAAGAAGTGGATCAGGCACTTTTGAAATTCATTTGGAACAATAAACACCCTCGAATAGCTAAAGCAATCATTGGGAAAAAGAATATGGGAGGAATTACTTTCCCCAACTTTAAACTGTATTACAAAGCAACAGTTATCAAAACAGCATGGTATTGGAATAAGGATAGGTCCTCAGATCAGTGGAATAGGCTTGAATACTCAGAAAATGTTCCCCAGACATACAACCACCTAATTTTTGATAAAGGAGCAGGAAATCCTAAATGGAGCAGGGAAAGCCTCTTCAACAAGTGGTGTTGGCACAATTGGATAGCCACTTGCAAAAAATGAACTTAGACCCCCAGCTAACATCATGTACGAAGGTAAAATCCAAATGGATTAAAGACCTCGATATCAGCCCCAAAACCATAAGTTTTGTGGAACAGCACATAGGCAAAACACTCCAGGACATTACAGGCATCTTCAAGGAGGAAACTGCACTCTCCAAGCAAGTGAAAGCAGAGATTAACAGATGGGAATATATTAAGCTGAGAAGCTTCTGCACCTCAAAGGAAATAGTGCCCAGGATACAAGATCCACCCACTGAGTGGGAGAAACTATTCACCCAATACCCATCAGATAAGGGGCTAATCTCCAAAATATACAAGGCACTGACAGAACTTTACAAGAAAAAAACATCTAACCCCATCAAAAAATGGGGAGACGAAATGAACAGACACTTTGACAAAGAAGAAATACACATGGCCAAAAGACACATGAAAAAATGTTCCACATCACTAATCATCAGGGAGATGCAAATCAAAACAACGATGTGATACCACCTCACACCCCAGAGAATGGCACACATCACAAAGAATGAGAATAAACAGTGTTGGCGGGGATGTGGAGAGAAAGGAACTCTTATCCACTGCTGGTGGGAATGCCGTCTAGTTCAACCTTTATGGAAAGCGATATGGAGATTCCTCCAAAAACTGGAAATCGAGCTCCCATACGATCCAGCTATACCACTCCTAGGAATATACCCTAGGAACACAAAAATACAATACAAAAACCCCTTCCTTACACCTATATTCATTGCAGCACTATTTACCATAGCAAGACTCTGGAAACAACCAAGATGCCCTTCAACAGACGAATGGCTAAAGAAACTGTGGTACATATACACAATGGAATATTATGCAGCTGTCAGGAGAGATGAAGTCATGAAATTTTCCTATACATGGATGTACACGGAATCTATTATGCTGAGTAAAATAAGCCAGAGAGAGAGAGAAAAACGCAGAATGCTCTCACTCATCTATGGGTTTTAAGAAAAATAAAAGACACCCTTGTAATAATAATTTTTAGACACAAAAGAGAAAAGAGCTGGAAGTTCCAGCTCACCTCAGGAAGCTCACCACAAAGAGTGATGTGTTTAGTTAGGGAAATAACTACATTTTGAACTGTCCTAATAATGAGAATGTATGAGGAAAATGGAGAGCCTGTCTAGAGTACAGGCGGGGGTCGGGTGGGGCGAAGGGAGACTTGGGACATTGGTGATGGGAATGTTGCACTGGTGATGGGTGGTGTTCTTTACATGACTGAAACCCAAACACAATCATGTATGTAATTAAGGTGTTTAAATAAATTTAAAAAATTATTTATAAGAAAAATAATGTTATTGCATGTTACTGATAAATAAACAATATAAAATATATTATTTTGTGCCTTCCAATGGCTTGGGAATGGGTGGGTGTTTGAGGACACTGGTGGAGGAAATTTTACATTGGTGTTGAGATTGGTTTTAGAGCAAATTTATTATAAGTAACACTGTAATACATGGTTTTTAAAGAAAGTATTTTATATAAAAGTAAAATAAAATTTAAGACATTTTGATTTGGGAAGAAATAGGACATTTCTGCTCTAAGTCAATATTTACAGTCAGTGGATACTGTCACATCAATGCAAAACATATTGAAAATTGTCATTTAGCATCATTTTTTAAATTAAATTGTTATCAGAAACTAATTATATCCATCAGCCAAGAAAATAAAGCTTTATTATCTATCAATTCTTATGAAAAATTCAAGTCAAGAAAAACTGCAGTGTCAAAGACTTTAGCATCTGTATTTCCTAAGTTTGTTTGTTCATATATTATTTCCTCCCATATCTTTGTAAGGAATAGCTGTGACTTGATGAAAATGAGTTTATGATGCAATTAAGTGTTTAAGTAATTATTACAATTAAATTTTTAACTATTTAAAAATTATAAATCAATTCTACCAAAAATTAAATTTAAATACTAGGATAAAAAGCCCAATTTACCACAAATCAGGATTTACAATAAAAATATCAATTTTGAAATGGTAATAAAATGGAGGGCACCAAGACCAAACAGTCATATGAAAATTGATTAGAAATAAAAAATGATCAGACTTAAACACCAATTCCAAATCCAAATAAAAGCAAATTGATACCCAATCTACAACAAGCTAGACACAGAAGGGACCACTTATACTAGCAGCCCGGGGGGAGGTGCGGAGCAAAGGAGGGACAATATGGAATGCATGCTGGGAACGGGGATGGAGGGAGGACAGCATTGGCGGTGGGAATGCCTGATTCAATGTCACTATGTACCTAAAATACTACTGTGAAAGATTTGTAATTCTCTTTGGTCAAAATAAAAATTATTAATAAAAAAGAAATTAATAACTTAAAAAATTTAAAAAATGCTTCCCCAAAGCAAAAGCTCAGGCCTAGATAGATTCATTAGTGAATTCCTTCAGAGTTTCAAAGAGGGTTTATTGCCAATCTTTATTAAGCTCATCCAGAAAATTGAAGAAGCAGAAACATTCCCAAACAGTTTCCAAGAAGCTAACATCTGATACCAAAAGCAGACAAAGACACTACAAAAAATAAAAAAGGGAGAGAAAGGGAATTATAGACTAGTATCCTGGATGAACATAGATGCAAATATCTTCAATAAAATACTATCAAATCAAATTGAACAATTTATCAAAAAGGTCATACATCATTCATTGCCAAGCCATAGAGTTGCAAGAATGGTTTAAAATATACAAGTCAAATAACATTATAAACCATACCAACAAAAGAAGAATATATGATCGTATCAAATAAAGAAAGCATTTGACAAAATCCAGGAATACATCATTAATAATCAGAAAGATGCGAACAAAACTAAAATGAGATATCACATAACAACAGAAACCAGCACACATCAAGAAAAATAAAACAACCAATGCTGGTGTGAATTCAGAGACAAAAAGACCCTCATTCAGTGCTGGTGGAAATGAAATACTAACTTGTCCAGTCTTTTTGGAAAACAGTATGTACATTCATCAAATAAATAGAAATTGAACTCCCATATGACCCAGTAATACAACTCCTGGTAATATAACCTAGGGTCCTCAAAACACAATGCAAACAAAGCACCTGATTCCTATGCTTATTGAAGCACTTTTCCCAATAGCTAGAATTTGGAAATAGCCCAATTGTCCAAAAATAGATGAGAAGATACAGAAATGGCAGTATTTCTATGCAACAGAATATTGTGCTGAGTCAAAAGAGTCAGAGGGTTAGGGATAGACATAAAATGAGCACACTTGTGGTATATAAAATAAGTTTCATAGTAATGTAAAAAAGACAATAGAAATGAGGACCAGTAGGATGTGTTCATGGAAGGAAATTTGTAATAAAGAGTGTGGGAGTTCATTTAGACCAGAAAAGGAACCAACAAGCCAATCATAATTAGAATTTTCACTCTGGACAAGAATTGGAAAGGTCAGATGATATATATGATACCCCATTCAGTAATCATATTTTAAAATAAAAGAAATAAAAAGTGATGGGACCCAGGGTCCAAGCGGCCTCAGGAGCATTGCGTGGAAATAAAAAATGGTCAGACCTAAATACCCAAGCCAAAGTCAACAAACATTATTATTCTTGGCTCTGTACTAAGAGATTTTTCCTTGGTAGGACTCTGGGATCATATGGGGTAGAACTTATGTCAATCCATGCAATGCATGTTTATCCTCTGACTAATCATTCCAGCCCCCATGCCTATTCATTCATAGAACTAGAAAACAGAAATTGGGAATGAAGAGGACCATCCGAAGTATGCTTGCATGTTAATATTTAATAAAATACTATTAGAAAATTAATATAAAATGCTGTGATGTTATGTATGTACGATGAAGTGATATTCCATTTTCTACATCTCCATGAGTCACCGGGGTGCTTAGTGACATTTATTGTTAAGTAAAATATTTTAATTTATAAAATATGAAGAGTAAGAGAGAGTAAAAGAGAAGCATGCTCAGAGCAGAATGCAGGCTTCTCCAGAGAATAGAGAGTAGTGAATAATACTTAAAGAGGGGCCAGAGAGATAGCACAGTTGTAAGGCATTTTCATTGCATTCAGCCATCCCAGGATTAACCTAGTTTCAATCCCTGGCATTTCACATGGTCCCCTATGCCTGCCAGGAAAGGTTTTAGAGTGAGAGCCAGTAATAACCCCTGTGCACCACCAGGTCTGGCCCAAAATCATAAAAAACTCACAATAATTTTTAGGTATACTACTTGAACATGGTCTTACAAAATTGCTTAAGAAGGTCATATATCCCAAGATGGGGGGGGAATATTACAGCTGGTAGAGTGTTTTTTTTTACAATAGTCCTGGGTTTAATCCCCAACATCCCATCCATCCCCTGAGCATCAACAGAAGTACATTCCTCATGGCACTGCCAGGATTAATACCAGAGCATTGCTGGGTTTGACCCAAAAACAAGACACAAAAGGCACATAACCCAATGACATTCCCCACCTTTCTTTCTGTGATATGCATGTTTAATATAGTTGGCATTTTAGTGCTGATTTTTAGGTTTTGTTTTTTTTTTAAGATAGTCCGATAAGATGGTAGAGACTAAATCTTTTATCCCTAATTACATTGAATCCCAAGAATAACAAACAAGCAAATAAAGCTAAACCCTTCATTAATTTATTTGTATTTGTTTCAGGAGAGGGTTTTTGTAGGCCTGGTACTTATATCTGAATACAATTATACCATATGCTGATGAAAAGTGTTAATTAGATCTTATTTTAAAATAGAGACATAAACAGATTCTCATTGTAAAAATGAGCAGAGGCAGAAATAGAATCAAATTGAGGGAAAATAAGTTTCTTGGCCAACATTGAAAGGGAAATCTTGACAATCAAGATCACAGTAAAGTGTACTCTCTGCTTTCCTTGAAGGTTTCTCTGGATTAGTTTAGTTTATTCCTACAGACAAAGCACGGTATGATTCCTTTCATAAACAATATTTAATTCCATACTCAGAATAATCCTTTAAGATACTCAGCATTAATATAACATTTAATACAAAACAAAGGACAGATTTATTTATATGTGATTTATTTAGATAAATATTTTAGTCTGATACAAACATAATTTATTTGATTGCTAAATTCTATTGACATTTTTACTGTACAGATGTCTAATTTCTAAATGAACAAGTTTTATTGAAAAGCAAGCAAAAAAATAAAGCACTAATTAAAGCCTATGTTTCTATGTACTATGACATATTCTTTCTTGACAGTCTTATGCCTATAACGAAATTGATCGGCCACCAAGGAAGATAGATGTAGTTTATGTTCCAGATGAGAAGAGATGATGCATCAAGCCACAATATCCATTAATCATATTTTATGCAGTGTGACCATACCAAGAGCAGGTTATGTTGGTTATTACTTTTACTCTCTAGTTTTCTGAAGGAACTAACACAAGTTATCATATAGTGGCAAGAAAGTAGAAAAGCTTCCAATATTTGATAGCATTATCACAGAGTATAGGAACAGGCAGTGCCTAGAAGGCAAAAAAGGCAGAACATAGTTAAATAGCCAAATGGTTCTTCCAAATTGGATTAACAAATCTCTGAATCACTTCAAGTTAGAGGATAAAAATGTATTGATTACATTTTGCATTTGAGTACATAATGCATATAGTTACAAGTATACTTTGACAAGAAGAAAATGAGTACAACTACCCCACTAAGTCAATAATAAATTATGTGATTATTTTTCTTATATTTAGTATTTAAAAGGTTGTACTAGGCATTGTGGCAGAAAGGTAGGGAAGCTGATATCAGAAAACTTTACAACAATAGCTTAAAAATTCATGAGCTAAATTGTAGAAAGATATGCTAAGAGATAATGATAGTAACTATTCTTATATATCTCTCTACATGAACAAATTCAGTTAGCAAATATTATCAAGTGTTGGCAATAGATACCTTTGATAATGTTATAATAACTCACAATTTATAGATACATAAGATAGATGTCATTTTAAGTGTTAAAATTTTAACATATTATTGTATCTATTCTATTGTATAAACATATGTAGGCATTCTGTTGCCTCCTCAATTCCCTAGCCTAATGCAATTAGATAATTAACATGTTTCAGCTCTGGCATTGAATTATAGTCATATATATATGTATACATATATATATATATGAGACTATGAGACTTCTGGAATGAAGTAAAAAACAAATATTGAATGAATATAATTTCTAATTTCCCTTTGTGTGTCAACAAAGCATAAAATCCTGGTTTAGAATTTTCCACCATGAGCCTCTAAGGTACTAAACATAACATTAATTCACACGGGATTAGACATGGAACATAGACAAGAAAAAATAAGTGTGATACACCACTAAAAGAATTATGAATGCATTGTAACACAGTATATATAGACTAATACAATTTTTCATTTTTATATTATGATAGGTACTATTCTAAGCTGATAGTTTTTTCTATAAGCAGAAAGTATTTGAGAAATTATGAAAACAATTATAACTGTACAAAACTGGGTTTTAAGGGAATCTAAAAGGAAGACATGAAAAATTTATTTTTATGATATAAAGAAATAGTTTATAGGTGGAATATAATTGATTAGGAAATATGTATAAAATCTGTATAAGATATTCCCATTGTTTATTAGTTGGAGGTCACTGAATCAACATTGCCCATATGATTATGGTTGGTCTGATCTGTTTTAGTCATCTAATCTAGATTCCAAAAACTAATTAAGAAAATTACAGTAATTGAATGACTATCTGAAAATCATACACACACAGACATTTCTATATTCAAATTAATTTATGGCATGAAGATAAGAGCTAGTTAAATAAGTTGTTTTTGAAATCGACCACCTGAAGGTGGAACACTTAACAGAAATTTTAGATGCATAATTTAATCCTGAAGCATGGTGATTTTAATTTCTGAAATGCCAAGAAGCAAAATTAATCAACAAAATATTGACAGTTTTATAATTTTAGGTTATTTTAATGACACATTGATTTGAAAGCAGCTACACGTGTTGATTGTTCCTTAAAAGACAAACCCATCTCCTCAGCTCCTCAAATTAGAAATTTTCTTTGACTCTCACAGGGAAAGCATTTTGAGATTCACCTGCTATGTCGTTGCATCTTTATGTCTGTGGTTTCAAAGAAGTTCTCTTAGGTAAATGCCCTGAACTAACCAGGAACATATGACTTTATGCAAATATGAAAATGTCAAAATGACAGGTAATGTGTATTGAGTGTAGTAACCCACCAGGGACTGACTGGTCATACCAGCAGCCCAGGGGAGAGAGAAAAAGATGAGGGGAAGCAAAAGATAAGGAAGAAAGAGAGAAAGAGAGAGGGAAGGAGGGAGAGAGAAACTAAAATTCTTTTTATTCCCTTCTGCATTATGAAGTCTGCAGGTGCCCAGTGGTTTCTGAGAGAGAGAGGGGGATAGGTAGATGTAATTCACCGGCCAGGGGACACTAAGGTAGGACTGTAGATCTGGGTTCTAGAGGGAATAGAGAATAAGGAATATATACAGAACAGGCAGCATTGCCAATATTGTATCTCTGGCTCCTGCAGGCCAGCAGACACTGCTCAGGTCTCTACACTGGGCACCACAATAACTGCCAGACTTTCCCTTTTATACTTTGGGGGTCAATTATCCTTTGCGGGGGTCCAAGGGGACATATTCATGTCCAACTGCCATTACACTGTTGTCACACCTTAAGGGTTCATTGACTAATTAATTCCTTAAAGGTACATTGATTAATTTCCTTAAATACATCAACAATTGAGCGTTTATTTTTGACTTGCATGATATATAAAACTTTCTACATGGAAACTTTTTTTGATTCTGCTTCTATATTATCATTAGTTATTTCAATTATTACAACCTCATCACCTTCAGAAGATACATCACCTTTTGAGAAGATCTGATGGTTGGCCCAAAGAAGACACGTGGAGTCTGTCCAATAGTCTATCACTGTGTCTCTTCCAACAATTTTAAATGAGGTATGAGCAGGGTAGATATAATAAAAGTGAATCAACATCAAAGCAAGTTACTAAATTATGAGAAAATAACCTATTACTTTGGCCTTCAGATTTTTTCAGAAAGCCTTTCAAGGTAATCCGGGAAATTATCCTTGGATTACCCAAGATATAACATTGTCTTTCCAAATGTTTTCTTTCCATTGACTACAATGTATAATAGTAACATTAATCTTTTTTATAATAAAAATAAGGTATATAATATACTATATTAATAATATAATAATATAGTATAATAATAATAAAGTATATAAAGAATCTTTCACAGCGATATTTAAGGTACATAGAGACAATAAATCTGAGCCATTCCCACCACCAGGGTTGTTTTCCTTCCACCCCTTTTCCCAGCCTGTGTCCCATATCTCCCTCGTTTCCCCCCTGCAGTGCTATTTTACCTATTCCCCTCTGTGTATAGCTTGTTGTAGATAGGGTATCAATTCTATTGTTGTTGACTTTGGGTTTGGTGTTTAAGTCTGATTATTTTTTAATTCCACTCAATGCTCATATGGCTGTTTGGTACTGGTACCATTCATTTTATTTGGGAAAAGGAAACATTTTAATATCTTTATTTAAACACCTTCATTACAAATATGAGTGTAGTTGGGTTTTAGTCATGTAAAAATCACCCTTCAGTGCAGATTTGTGTTATTGGTAACATTACTCTTAAGGTAATATTAGATTCAGAGATTCAGAATAAAGATCAAAGTCATCTCAGGCTTTCTCCCAATTTCCTATGAAACATGGTTTTTATTCTACTTTTCAAACTCTTTCTCCTCTGTTTTCATTCCCATTGGTCCTGTCTTTACCTAGGCTTTTATATGATGAGTAGAATTTACATAGGTAGTCTGCCTCCTGCCGATTATTCCTCTGAACAAGAAAGAGATAGCTTTAATAGGGTGGAAACTTAAACCAGTATCGCCAAAACTCTCATCTGTTCAGAGATTTCACATTTTTTGAACAACCAATGGTTCCTACCCAGTGCTGAAGATGATAAAGGCAGCCTTCAGATCCTATCAAGTAGACTTAAGGACTCGTGCTTTCAACCATTAAGTGACTGTTCTTCCCAGTGATATGTGAAGAATTTTAAAGGCTGACTCATTTAGTTCTATCTTAGATACAATTATTAATCTAGGTCTTTATCATCATTAACTACATACCATACTGTGTTATGCTCTTATTCCTCAGCTCACAACTCCCTATGATATATTTCCTTTCTCAAACATTGGGGATTCGATATCATTTGACTCGAACTAAACTTTGCAATTTCTATCTCTCATTATCTATGCTTTTTGTTGCCTGGTGTATGTACAAATTACTTAGCCACATTTAGCGAATGGTGGATTGAAGTTCTCAAGTGTTCTCAGTGTTCTCAGGGGTGCCACTCACTGGTGATTAGTTTCTCCCAGGTGTTTAGTTCAATGCAAAGCCAGAAAATATGGAGTTACTTGAACCCTGAGGTGCTGGTGGACCATCCAGATCAGGACAAGGATTGTCTGGGCTCTATTTATAGCTCAAGAGAGAGAAAAACATATGTTGCTGCAAATCTAAATCAGCCTGATAGGCTTAGAATACTCGTAAGCCAGTCTACTCTTTTCCAGCCATTCACCTAGCCATTTGATTAAATAGTTCCCTATTTCTCACTGAAAATGATTACACCTCTTTCTTTTACCATTCTATTTCAATACTTAACAAGTGAAAATATGCCATTTTAGTGCAAATTATTCTAAGATAAAACTTAAAATTTATTATTGTCCATATGCAGGGAAATGTGATAGAAAGTTTAGGTAAAGTAGACAACAATTGTCCTAATTGTCATTAACTGTCAGTAACTGAGATGGAAGTCACAGAAAGGAGCCTTCTAGAATTTAGTTTTAGTTTTATTTTTTTTTTTGCATTTTAGAATGATCTTTACATTTGACTTTACTTAATTAACTAAAATTCTACTGAACAGGGGCCGGGTAGGTGGCGCTGGAGGTAAGGTGTCTGCCTTGCAAGCGCTAGCCAAGGAAGGACCGCGGTTCGATCCCCCGGCGTCCCATATGGTCCCCCCAAGCCAGGGGCGATTTCTGAGCACATAGCCAGGAGTAACCCCTGAGCGTCAAACGGGTGTGGCCCAAAAAAAAAAAATTCTACTGAACAATAGTAAATGCTAATTCACGACTTCAGTTTTCATTTAGTTTGTTGATTGGGTCAAACTTTTTAAAGATAATTCATTTATTTCATTACAAAAAAACATTAAACTGAATTTTAATTATGCATTGGTAATATCTACTGGATTTTCTTCCACTTGACATAGTCAATCCCCAAGCAGAACTCTGCTCTTTATATCAGTCTTTAATAATTCCATATTTGTGTATCAGTAGTTATTTCACATGGGGAACTATATGTGAATTCTATCAGAAGATAAAGAAAAATCAGAATGGAATGAGGAGTAAAGATAAAAGAGGATAAAAAAAAGGAGAAAAATAGGATAGTTAGAAAAAATGGGGGTCTTGGAAATCACAAAACAAATTTAGTAAAAAAAGAGAAACATTTAATTAATTTTTGCTCTATTATTTCACATACCATCTACATATTTCAAATATGTTTTCTTCTTTAATTAGTATACTGGTAACATGATGTAGAATTCATAAGCCTTGATTCACATATTTTTCACTAGGTAAATTTGACAGTGTCCAACTAGGGTTAGAGACTGACAAATGCAGTGCTTGGTTAAATTCTAATCTTTCCAATGTGTTACTATTTCTGATAACATCACCTTTCTTTGCGTTTAATTCTGATTATAAGTCATAATGAATGTATGTTCTTCACCTTCCTCTTAACAACACTACAGATATTTGTTGGAAGTGATATATTTCTCCTTAGTTGTTTCTTCTACAGTTTACCATCTCCTCTTTTCAATAGATTCTGCAGCAATTTTTTGACTTCTGTTGAACTTTTAGGGTACAGCTTTCAGTCAATGTCTCTCTCCCTCAGTTTTCATTATAACCTGTGAACTCCTGATGTGTTACTCACAGAGTCCTCTCTAAAACCATCCCAACAATTTTTATTTGGCTCAGGAAAAAAAATAAGCTAAAATGAACTACTTCTCTCTTTGGTGAGGATAAAATTGTGTGATGAAAACACAAAGAAATATTAGGAATAGGACAATTAAAACTAAGTTTTAAGGAGAAATATAATTTTCCTTAGAGAAATAAAGAGAAGTAAATCTTATCTACTATAATGAGCCCTACAAAGTAAAATATGATGACTATACCCTAACTTTCACAGCTGCCACCATGTCAGTTCATCAGCTAACTCCACTGAATACATTTATTCTCAAAAGAGATAAAAACCAAACAAATAATAATTTATGGTTATTCCTGCATTGCTTTAAGGAGGGGGGCAGACCAAGTCCCTGCCCAGATAGCTACATACACAAACATTATACCAATGCAATGTCCCAACTCCAATGTTATATAAGGAAGAAGTCATTACCTTCACTGCCCAATGTCACTGCTTCATATCAGGTAGAGTCATCAAACCAACAAAATATCTTAGTATAGCAGTTTAGGGGCTAAGACTTTGAGGTCTTCTTGGAGTGATGATGTACAGCCTTTCCTACTTCTCTTTACTACCTAAAGTCCTGGCAACCACTTGCATGTTCCACTGCCACCACCATCTCATCTCATGGTAAGGCTCCACAAATTCTGGAATTCCTGGAGCATGGCCACATACAAAGTTGCATGACACTCCCAAATGTTTTAATACTAACACCCAAATAGAAACATACCAAATTAGATGTAAAAGTAGTGAAGCAGCCACCTAGGCTAAAACAACAAAACTAATATCACAGAAAGTTCAATTAGCAATACAAAGTTTTGTAAACCTTCAAAAAAAATAACTAAATTACCCCATTGTCAGAAATAAAAATTTGGACACATCTTTTCATAAAGATGTAATTTTAGTAATTTCATTGTCATTTAATGGCAACAAGCAATATAAAATTTTTTTTTTGCCTGACAAGGGAACAGATTTAGGAGTGGGTGGAAAGCTGGGGACAATGGTTGAGGGAATGTTATACTAGTGGCAGGATTGGCATTGTATGCCAGAAACAATTGTATTATGAACAACTGTAGACCACAATGTTTAAATAAAATAATAAAATTTAAAAGTATCAATTACTTCTTCAGAGTTGCTTGACTATCATGAATAACTAATCCCAATTTTATGTAATTCAGTGCCCGACTACCCTGAGGGTGACATGGAATGCAAAGCCTGACCGAAGGAAGCAGGCAAAAATAAGGATAAATAATTAGATGCAATTGGGTTTAAATGCTTCATTTGCTTGAAAATAGGATCCCAACAGTGATCCTATATGGGTTCTAGTTCTGTCTATATGACTTCAATATGTATAATTTAAGTTAAGCTGTTTAAAAAATTTAGTAGGGGCTAAAGTGGTGGCACAGGGCGTAAGGAGTCTGCCTTGCACCCACTAGCCTAGGACTGACAGTAGATTGATCCTCCGGCATCCCATATAGTCCCCTAAGCCAGGAGCGATTTCTGAGCTCATAGCTAGAAATCAGGAGTAAATTAGGCATAAACCCTGAGCATCACCGGGTGTGGCCCAAAAACCAAAAAATAAAAAAAACTTAGGGTATATTTCTGTAAAATCAAATATTACTATCTATAACCAGGGTGTTGCTTATTTTATAATAACCCTAACAAAAGGTAACCCTAACAAAAGATTTGTTTGTGCCAAACAAAAGATTTCTTTGTAAGTTCTATGTGTTTGGTCACCTTCAACTTCATTCTTATTTAAGCCATTCTCATTATACACATAAAACTGTACTCATTAATGAAACATCAAATTCTGTCATGAGTCCAATCCATGAAATAATTTCCAATTATTTTCATGAATTATACAATGATGAGCTAAGTAGATTTAAGAAGTGTCTCCCTTGGCTTTGATTTAACTTTACATCTAATGAAACAGCATGCAAGATAAAAGATCCCACCCAGAGGTGCCTCAGATCATAAAGGTAACTAACCACTAATCTCAAAGCAAAATCTTTAATTTTTGAGAATCAATCCAAAATAGTTATACCTAAATCACTATGATTCCCTAGATGTAAACTTAAATAATAGGATGGTGATGACTAATGGGTTAGCAACTCAGGTATTTTAGCTGGTTCAATACTTTTCTTTTCCAACCTAATACTTGATGTACCACTTCAATTTTAGCCATTCTGATGTGTGGTTGGTACTGTTTCATTTCGATGATCATTTGCATTATCTAATGGATAGCAAAGTTGGAATAATTTTCTTTCAATTTTTACTGTTTTTTGAAGTAAAATAGCTTTGTATCGAGAAATTTACTTAGATAAATGTGAAGAGAAAGAAAAACAGAGCATATATTCTCAAGAGAGAAAAAGACTCGGCCTCAGAAGTGAAAACAGCAAAACTACAAATCTCAGGTCCAAATTCTCACCAATCTCCAGGGCAGAGGATAAGCTAAAGCATTTCTCTCTATCAGATATTTGTACGTCCTATTTCATGAAGCATTTATTCAAAACATTCCTATTTTTCTGTACTTCTTTCCTGTTTATAGTTTTGTTGTTGTTTATAAAGAACAATTTTAGTGCCAGCTACTCAATTATGACCAATTTAATTGTTTTTGAAAATTATTTATAAATTGCTAAGTACTGCAGCAATCCACCACAATGCATATTATTATTATTATTAATAATACTGTATTTAAATTTTAATTGAAACAGAACTAGAAAACAAAGCACTCTAATTTATGCCACCTTACCAAAATAGTGCCTTGCAAAACTTAATGCTGATGAGGATCATTTATTTGTGTATGCTAGCAGCCTTTTTTAGATATGTGTTTCTCATCTATATAAGAGGAAATTCTGTCTTTACCATCTTTAAATTGGAGCTGTTTTAAAATAGTAAAGCATTTCATGAACTTTGGAGTCAAAAGACCTAATTTTACATACCAACTCTATCTCTTGTTGATTATATAAACAATGCCAATTAAATAGACTCCTTCCATCAAATATACTAATCTCATTAATTTAAATGATCATTCGTGGGTTCAGTGAAGATCATTATTTGAAACAAAAACTTTCAAGGAAAAATATCATTAATTAAATGCTTAATGTTAGGTCATTCTAAGGCATAATTCTTTCAAAAAGCATCCAGTTGAAATTTTGCAACAATCCTGTAATGTATAATCCAGCATGTTTTATATTTACATAATTAAAAAGATGAAATATTTTATTTTACGTATGTGATAACATACATAATAATCTACTTAGAATGATATTTACTTATTTTTATAATAATTTACTTATTGTGTAATAATTTATTTTAAAATATGTACATATTTTAGAATAAGGAGAGGTTAGAGAGTTTGCTTAAAATCACACAACTGGTTTATAAACAGAGTCCTATTTGCTTCTAAAGACAACACAAATGAACAAGCATTAATATATGGAAAGCACGTGGCAGCATTATTTTAGACAGGTGTCATATCTGAATGGAACATAAAAATAATTTAGTCCTCGCAAGCACTGTAAATCATATATATTTAATTTACTCAAACAAAGATGTTATAACACTTAATTTTTGATTTAGAAGTCCTATTCAAGACATTTAATTAGTAAAAATTGCTTACACTTTCTTTGGGGCAAACATAAAATAGTGTGCTATGAAAAGGTTCTCTTATTCTGTTTTAGAAATAGTCAAATAACACGAAACATAAAAAAAAATTTGGAGGGATCACAAATAATGTGTAATAAATAGGTCTATCAAGGAACCTTCCCTGCAATTTCCATGTAAAATACTCTGTTTGAGGGATAATCCAAATGTGATTTAGAGAGTTATGCATGAAGGTAATAAGTTATGCCTACTTACTTGTTTTTTCCGAGTTTCATATGTATTTATATTTGGTTTTCCTAAGTTGCAGAGAACAGAACAACATGGGCATGTTTTGATTTTTCTTTTAAGAGAAAAATCACCCCAGATGAAACTATCATGAGCAATGTTGACAAAATGTTTCTTCCTTGAATTGGCAATGACATGGGAAAAGTGGAAATAACAAAAATTAAAATGCTACAAATATCCCCATAATAATTTATTTATAATAATATTTCCCTATTATCTTATTTATTTTTATAACAATTGACTTATTGTGTACTACTTTATTTTAAAATATGTACATATTTTAGAATAAGGAGAGGTTAGGAAGCTCATATCAGATCTCCCAATGATAGCTCTTGGGTAAGAAACTATGGCTTACCTAAGGAGATATAGGCATAGTTGTGGGCATCTGATGATACTGATTAATTATAAGTTCCAATTTTAAATAACTCTAACCTGAATTCTTACTGACCACATTAGTCCTCTAAGAGTTTAAAAGGATTGGCTCTCTTTGATCATACTTTACAGGTGAGAATGCTGTAGTTCACAGAGGTCACAGAAACTACACAGCTAATGAGCAGCAGCAGGACATGGACTCCATGATTCTGAGGTCAGTTTACAGCCCATTATGCTAGATTATTTCCGTGATCTAGGGAATATAGTGTCCTGAACCAAAAGTGGGTATCAGAGAAAAGCAAAGTGAAAGAATAAGGGGGCAGGATGCTACAACCCACTCAAGAGCCAGGGAAAAAATTCTTAATTAAGGTTTAGAGCAGAGCAGAAGACCAAAGTATTTTTCCAGTACAACACAGATTAGCGTATGATATTAATGGCATTTTGGAGGATGGAACAAAAGACTAGCTCAGGGATATCTTTGCTCTGAAATGGACTCTACCAATGAATAATTTGGAATGTTGTCTCTCTATACCACTGAATATCTATTCCTCACATGCATATTGTGAATATTGAATACGGAAATAAAAAAGGAAAACAATAAAAATACAGAAATGAAATATAAGTAATAAAGAGTGAGAGTCAAGACATGTTTAAATGCAGGAAGAAAGTTTTCAGTGTCAAGTTGGTAATGACATAAAAATATAGACACTTTGTTTATAAACACAACAGGGTTACTGGAACTTATTACTCTCTTCTACAATCATTAACTCATTCAAGTATTTATTTTATCATTAACTTTTTGTTCAGTTACAAATTACTGAATTTTTATTGGGTGAATTAATACTAGAGACTAAAGACAATAGTATGGGTATAGCATGGCCCCTACTTTCAAATAATTATCAGTCTGGTTGACAAACAACTTATCAATATAATGTTATATAGAATACATAGGTGGTGATTATAAAGACACGCAGAGATGTGAGCTTAATTTTTCACCTGGTGCAGGGAAAACTATTTAGGAAAACTTGTTAGAGATCTGTGTTAAGATATTTTGTTAAAACTCTGATCTAAAATGAGGTGAGGAATTTAACACAATGAAGAAATTTGGGTCTGCTGAAATTTGGCGAATAGGAAACTAAAGTTGAATAGATTGGTAGTGGCCAAATTGTGAAGTAGACCAGGACTTGTGGACTGCATACTAAGTCTGTAAATGTTTTATAGTCTTAAGTGGGAAGATATATGATTGGGATTACACTTTCATATTCTGACCTCATTTAAAAATGAATTGAAGATTGGTGAGTCAGCCAAAAGTGAGACAACACAAGTTAGGAACAATGTAGAGAAAACAGAAAACTAAAAATGTATTTGTGGGAATGAAAAATAGTGTAGCCTCTTTGGAAAGGAGAATGGAGATCCTTGAAAAATTGAAAATAGAAATTCTATAGGATTCATTTTTATCACTTCTGGGTATTTTCTCTCAAAATAATTCAGAATTAAAAATCTATTATGGACTCTATATTTATTTCAGTAATATTCATAATATGCCAAAAGCTAAGTGCTCATAAACTGATAAATGGATAAGATGTGGATTCTATACACAATAAATTTTCTCTTTAAATAATTGAAATGATTTCATTTGCAACAACATGAATGGACATAGCACTAAATAAGTCACATGGAGAAGGAGAAACACTATCACTTCACTCATGTGTGGTTTTTAAAGAAAAACAATAAAATTAAGCATATGAATTAAATAAAAATTAACTTTTGTATTATAAAACTAATAACTAGTTACCAAAAGAAAATGGCGGAAGAAAGGAAAATGATATGGTGAGGATACTTGTATGGAAGAAGACAACATTGTACATTAAGTAGTGAAATTAATGCATGTTGATTTCCAAATACAAATAATACATACATACATAACATTGTACATACGTACATAACATTTTAATGCCACTTCAATGAAAAAACAATTACGTTCAACAAAAGAAGAGACTAAAAGAAGAGTTGTGAGTCTAAATTGGAAAATTTTAGTTTGGGAGTTCTTGGTTGTACTCCAAATAGAATTAATGTAAAATAAATAAACTCAGTGTGGACACAGAGGTAAGCACCTGATGTCATGTGTGTCTGTGTGTACAAAACTGCATTGCAAGCCTAACTCAGGGCAGATAACTTCCGGTCTCCAGTTTCTCTGTCTTCTTTGTTACTAACACACAATGACTGTAATAGGGAACATTAAACAAATTATCTTCAATTTGAAGCATTCTACAGTTTCCTATTTATGCCATTCTTTCCTGAAAATTACATATTCAAATTATTCTGGGGTAAAAAGTTCTTTCGAAGCAGTAACTGAGCACACTCTGCTCAGCAGATGCCAGATACCTGATGAGAAGGGGTGGGAAAAAAGGTTTCTTTTCCAATTTCTCTGACACACATGACCCATCTCTACTCTGTTTCACAGAAACAAAAGATGTCTCAAGGATTCCTTTGGAAAAACAACCACTGAATAGGATGTGAGTCAGCTGTTTCCATGGCAATTCAGGCTTTTCTACATGGTGATAATTTCTGAAAATGGAAAGTTTCTTTGTTGTCTCCTAACATTACTTCCTTTTGTAGTACGTAGGTACTCACACTCACACAGAGGCAGTTCAGGTCAAAATGAAAAATACAGTAAAAGAAAAGATTTAAATCTCTTGATTATTTCCCTACTTCTTAAAGCTTACTAGCCTGGGGAGATTGTTGAGCCTTTTAAGGGATATATCAAATAGAGTGTCAATATGGGAGTTGAAGAAAGGATTATCCTAGTATTAAGACATTTAAAAAAAAAAAGCAGTCATTTCAGGAAAATAGAACACTGTACATAATATATATCACGCCTAAGCTCTTTGTAGCTTGAGCCGAGTCTGTAACGATTGGGATTTGTTTCCCCCCTCCCCAGGTAATCATGTTACAAAACCAAGAATGGGAACCTTACCAAATCAACCTTACAAATCCAACCTTACCAAAATCCAACCCGTAGTAACAACAAAATGCAATTGGGCAGAAAAGGTGAATAAATACTTCTATAAAGCAGACATAGAAATAGCCAATAATATCTGAAAGAGTGATCATTATCACTTAGTATTAAGAAAACACGTATCAAAATAACAACGGGAGCCAAAGTGAGAGTATAGAGGTTTGTGCAGACACATACACACAAATGTCAACTAGGGTGAGATAAAACATAAACCCTTATTCTCTAGTGAAAGGAATGCCACTAGTTGCAGCATCTATGGAAAACAATATGGATATTTCTCAAAACTCTAAGAATTATATCCCTAGGAGTGGTATAGCTGGATCATATGGGAGCACAATTTCCAGTTTTTTTGAGGAATCTCCATATTGGCTTCCATAAAGGCTGGAATAGATAGCATTATAATTCAAAAATTCATTCTTCACACCTATATTCATTGAAGTTCTATTTACAATAGCCAGGCTCTGGAAACAGCCAAGATGCCCTTCAACAGATGAATGGCTAAGGAAACTGGTGCATATACACAACGTAATATTATGCAGCTGTCAGGAGAGATGAAGTCATGAGATTTTCCTATATGTGTATGTACATGGAATCTATTATGCTGAGTGAAATAAGTCAGAGGGAGAGAGATAAGCACAAAATAGTCTGACTCAGCTATGTGTTTTAAGAAAAAGTAAGGACATCATTGAAATAATACCCAGAGACAATAGAGATGGGGGCTGTAAGGGCTGGCTCACAATATTAAGCTAACCACAAAGATTGGTGAGTACAGGGGCCAGAGAGATAGCATGGAGGTAAGGCATTTGTCTTGCATGCAGAAGGACGGTGGTTCGAATCCAGGCATTTCATATGGTCTCCCGAGCCTGCCACGAGTGATTTCTGAGCGTAGAGCCAGGAGTAACCCCTGAGTGCCCCCAGGTGTGACCCAAAAACAAACAAACAAACAAAAAGAAAAGAGTGGTGAGTGCAGTTATGAAAATAACTACACTATCAACTCTCATAACAACCTTAATAAGTGAGAGAAGTAAAATGCCTGCCTCGAATACAGGCAGGGGTTGGGAAGGAGGGTGAGGGGCATTGGTCATGAGAATGTTGCACTGGTTTCTGTTTATGACTGAAACCCAACTGCAATCATTCTTGTAATCATAGTGCTTAAATAAAGATTTTATAAAAAAAATATCTAAGACTTAGGACCCTCATTTGACAGCCACATCTAGGTATCTACTTTCTGAATTCAAAAACATTTAATTTAAAGGGTATACACAGATCTGTGTTCACTACAGCTCTTAGTCTATTAGCCAGGATACAGAAGCAAACCAAGTGACCTACCTGATGGCACCCGCCTGATGGCTGGATACCGACAGGACTGCTGGGTGCAGGCTAAGCTTCTCTGATGAAAAAGGGGGCGTGGTCTTGGTAGACAAGGCAGGATAGTAATCATGAATTTACTAAACATTTATGTATGATGAGAATTAACAATTATGAGTACATAAAAAAACTGTATGCCTTTGCCCTATGCATTAAAAAAAAAAAGAATTGCTGAAAACACAACTTACTCTAATCTGATAGAATAATCTAAAATAGAAGCCAGAGCAATGGCACAACTGGTTTAAAGAATCTGCCTTGCATGCACTAGCCTAAGACGGACTGTGGTTCAATCACTCAGCATCCCATATGGTCCCCCAAGCCAGGAGTAATCCCTGAGTGTCTCCAAATGTGGCCAAAAAAAACCAAAACAAACAAACAAAAAAGAATAATCTACAATAATATTTTTCTCAAGTCGGTAGAATCTACAATAATATTTTCAGTCAGTCATTTAGTATTGTGTAGGCTACAGGTGTGTTTGGTTTTTTATTTACATCTGCCCTTTCTTCACAATAGCTCTTTGTATAGTATTAAATGGACAATGGTGTTGTACTTTGTCAATTAATAGTTGACTAGCAAAAATCATATCCATGAAGAAAGAATAGTATTTTTCTTATTTCTGTTGACGATCAAGAATCATATCTAAAAAAAATAATAAGTACTTTTCTGATGACTGTTTATGGTAAATGAAACTGATTACAAAGAATTTACAACATACTTATAACATTTAGATGATTGCCTAATGAATAGGCTGACATGTAATGTTAATTCTATAGCAAAAAATGTTACACTTGATCTACCCAACTTTCTACTATAGATAACGTTTTGCTTAAATATGAAGCAGAACTCCCAATAAATCAGACACAGTTCCAACAACTCTTGAGTATGTCTGGTCTCTGATTATCCACTATTTGCTCCCATTCTCCTATTGATTAACCCTGAAGCCCCTCAGTGCTGCCTGACTCAGCTGGCCCGCAACATGGCCAACAATAGATAAACAAACTGATATGTTGCAAGTCATATATATGTATATATATATATATATATATACAATTTAATACTTATGTAGCCCCCCAAAAAAACACCAACAACATGCAGTTCATGATAAATTGGATGGAATTTTAGGGTATGACATTAAGGCAAATGACCCAAGTCAGGACAAATAGTTGATCTCAATCATCTATTGTATATAGATGAAACAAATATATATGTATAAAGATGTATATAGATATATAGATGTATATAGAAAAACAAATAAATATATGAATTATATATATATATGTGTGTGTGTGTGTGTGTGTAATAATCCAGGATACCAGAATACAAATCTGAGAGTCTAAGCTTGGGGAAAGATGGTAGGAATACTGTATATGTTGAATATATTTAGATAGGAACCTGGGGAGACTCTAGATACCATGGTGTAGCTCAGGGAGTTAAAAGAAGGCAACAAAAACATAACTGCTAATCAAATAATGGGGGAAGATGGAAGGGAGTGAAGAAAAATCAGACCTGAGCTGACATAGACCTGGGGTTGGAGAGTCAAAGGCACTTCAATGGCATGCAGTAACTTTGTCCACCAATACATAAGCTTGAATATTAATGGAATTCTATTACAAAACAGAGGAGGAATGTCTGTTTCTCTTTCCAAGGGAAGCCCGAGTCTATTCAAAGGAAGTCTGACTCCTGTCCCCCATTTTACTCACTACCACAGTTAGGAAAGGCTTATTGACTAGTTCTGCTGTTACCAAATGTATGTCTCACCCTGACACATTTGTGTAACATGTCACTTCTTCTGCCCCGTGCAACCCTGACCTCTCCAGCTGCAAGAGAAGACAACTCTACCCCTTCTATTAGTGTAATCAAAGTATCAATGTCATATGTTTATGCTCATTTAATTATTTTAATTATATCTCCATAAATGACTTTCAGTTGTTAAAATACTTTTAAAACAGTGTTTTATTATCTGTGTTGATAAACTAGATCAGCTGCCTTTCAAAGAGCATCTAATGGTATTTCTCACTTTTGTACATAAAATTATTAACTATCTTAACTGTATTATATTCTAGTTTAAATAGATAGATAATATAATCTTATGACTCTTCGGATGCTGAGTGAGGATCGAACCCAATCCACCCACATACAAGGCAAATACTCTCCCAATTATACTATTACCCCAGCCC